>NC_045556.1:33259980-33328396 GCF_009769535.1 Thamnophis elegans
TATCTATCTATCTATCTATCTATCTATCTTGTCTATCTAGTCTAGCCTAGTCTGTCTGTCTGTCTGTCTGTCTGTCTACCTATCATCCATCCATCCATCCATCCATCCATCTATCTATCTATCTAGTCTGTCTATCTATCTATCAGACACTGCAGTATTTGGCAAGAATGCAGGAATAAACTAATGGCCTCCTGCAAACTCCACTCCCCTTTTGCTCCTCTTTTATTCCCTCTGGGAGGGGCCATTCACCATCCACCTGTGGCCTTACTCCCAAGTCGACCCCTGTTCTTTAGCAGTTCCCTTCATCCGGCAACTCTGTGCATGCACACACTGAACAGGCTCCAGCTGTTCTTCTGCCTCACTGATGTCTGACTCTGAAGGCAGCCGATAATTGTCAGACGGCCCTGATCCCATCTCTGCCTCTGTTGCAAAGCCCTCCTCAGAGCCTTCCCCAGACTCCAGGACTGGCCCATCTTCCTCCCCAACCTCCTCACTGTCCGAATCTGCCACCAGCAGACCACAACAAAGATGCACCAGGGCATGATAATTATGATGTACCGATGCACGGTTGATGTTGCCTGGTAATGAAACATCTGCAAGAAAACCACCAAGCTCAGAGAGCACCAATTACGATCTCTGTGAACCCAACGTTAAAATATCGTTCCAATGTTAAAGAGGGCAGCTTTGAACCCTCCAGGAGGAAAGTAATTCCCCTTATGTAAGGAATAACCTTAACGTAAAATATATAGTGGGTCTACATTTGGGGTAATGGATACATCTGCAAAAGGGACAACCAAATGAATATGGAAATTCCTTCCTGACCATATCTGCGAAGTTCTTAAATAAATCTGGTGGACCTCTCTAAGGCACAGAGAGATCTAAACTAGACATGACCCTGATCTTTTGATGTTCTTGATATGATATGAAGAACAGTTGCAGGAACTGGGCATGGCTGGTCTAGTGAAGAGAAGGACCAGGGGAAACAGGATAGCAGTCTTCCAATATTTGAGGGGCTGCCACAGAGAGGAAGGGGCCAAGCTATTTTCCAAGGCACCCGAAGGCCAGGCAAGGAATAATGGATGGAAACTGAGGAAGGAGAGATTCAACCTAGAACGAAGGAGGAATTTTTCTGACAGTGAGAACAATTAACCCATGGAACAGAAGTTGCCTCCAGTAGTTGTGGGAGCTTCATCACTGGGAGCTTTCAAGAAGAGACTGGATTGTCATTTGTCAGAAATGGTGTAGGGTCTCCTGTTGAATGAGGGGGGGGGGGTTAGACTAAATGACCTACAAGGTACCTTCCAACTCTGTTAATCTCTGATGCACATCTAATCTTCAACATTTGTCGATGTAGTTGTGGGAGCTTCATCACTGGAAGCTTTCAAGAAGAGATTGGATTGTCATTTGTCTGAAATGGGATATAGGGTCTCTTACTTGAGCAGAGGGTGGATTAGAAGACCTCCAAGGCCCTTTCCATTATTCTCTTATTCTGTAACATCACCCAATGGCTAAGATCTCCATCTACATTCCCAACTTTCTTTTTTGGTGATGACAGCTGTCTTTCATTGCAGGGCCTCTGACGATTCCATGGGGGAGACAACACCGAAGGTAAGATGGACATTTTGAAACTAGTTTCCTGTTCCGTTCTAGAAGTCCTCAACTTTCAACCACAATTGACCCGAACAATTTGATTCCTAAGCGAAACATTTGTTCAGGGAATCTCAACATTTGTCCGTTTTGGGAATCAAAGTGTCCTTCCATCAACATACCCTGTGTCAGTGTTCCAAATATCATGCAGAATTAAATCAGAGTCCAAGGCAGAGCTATCCTTAAAGTTCCAATTTAATAAAACAGACATGTTGGCAACCATCTGTGGAATCCCAATTCTGAACACTTCTTGGGATTCCACCCAGTTGAAAGTTCATGATCTTATCCCCACACCCATAAATCCATCACACGGTCCAATCTTCTTCGCCCACACTGGCATCTCCACCCAGCTGGTTCTGGTCAGGTGTAGAGGTGCGGAGACAAAAGATGACCTTGGGCTTCTAGAAAAGAATGACAACAACACATTCCACAATTCTACTCCTTTCTATTCCCCCTCCCAACTACTACACTAATGAAACAGCATAGTGAAGTAATAGAAAGTGTGGCAGGCCAAAGATCCTGAAAGGAACATAACTACAGGCCTGACACTCTGTTCCTCCGAAAATAAGACCTCCCCAAATAAGAAGCCCAATTGGGCTTTTGAGCGCATGCACTAAAATAAGCCCTCCCTGAAAATATTGCAACACAGCAGCAGCCATGAGGTGACCACGCTCACTGCCTCCTGCAGCTCAAAAATAATAAGACCACCCCAAAAATAAGACCAAGTGCTTGTTTCAATGATTCGCCACCCCCATAGGAAATAAAAGAGAATGGGGAGGGGGATTTTGCAGGAAATAATGTGTTCGCTCGGTCGTTAGATTCGTTTTAGGAGTGTGAAGATCTGTCCGTGAATCTCAGAGACTCTGTGCCCAGCCTTTCCTTGCACAGCACTGCGTTTGGGAAATATTGACATGGCAGCTTTCCAAGCTAGATAAGGTCTGTGGTCATAAATACACCTTTGAAAGACTGTTTGCCAGGCCTTGGCTGAAGGTGAATGAGAGGAATTGACATTTGTTTAATAAAAGGGGTTTTCTTGGGACCAGGAATCTGCTTCGTGCTTTTTTGGGGAAGCCTTGGTCAGAATAAGAATCACAACTGCTGCTTCACCTCTGAGGATTTTGCAGAGTTTCTACTTCTAAAGCAGAAAACCACCTCCTGCTCACCTTTTTTAAAACGGACACCTGCCGAAGTGGCAGAGGTGGCTTCTGCAGACTTAGAGATTTACTAGACTCTTTCTGTGCTGCTCCCTTGGAGCTTGTTAGCCTTCGTTTCCTGCAGAGCAAAAGTTGCACCATAAGCAGTTTGAATTTTCGGGAAGATGGAGGAGGGGGGAGTAATAAAACACGATAACAGCTGTGGCATTGATAGAGGAGGAGAATATTTGCAGCTTGGGGGGTTGAATGGTGATGTCCCCTCCCTTCCAGCACTGATAATGTGTACTGTTGTGTCCCGCCATTGATCAGTGGGATTGACAACAGAGTCGGACAGTGAGGAGGTTGGGGAGGAACGTGGGCCAGTCCTGGGGGCTGAGGAAAGCTCAGACGAGGGCTCTGCGTCGGAGGCAAAGAGAGGAGTTGGACAACAGTGAGGCAGAAGAACAGCTGGAGCCTGTTCCCAGTGTGTGCATGCGCAGAGCTGCCGGAAGACAAGAATAGCTAAGAAACCAGGGTTGTCTTGGGAGTAAAGCCACATCTTGGAGGTGATTTGCTGCTCCCCAAACTGCTCTCTAATCTCTCTAACAGAGTCAGCCTCTTGCCCCCAACAATCTGGCTCCTCATTTTACCCACCTCGGAAGGAAGAGTCAACCTTGAATCTGGTGAGATTTCAACTGCCAAATTGCAGTCAGCCAGCAGTCAGCAGAAGTAGCCTGCAGTACCGCACTCTAGCCACTGCGCCACCGTGGATGTAACCTGTTTCCCCAAAAATAAGACCTCCCTGGATAATAAGTCCAATTGGGGGTTTTTGAGCACATGCGCTAAAATAAACCCTTCCCCCAAAATAGGCTCTCCCCGAAAATATTGCAACACAGCAGCAGCCATGAGGTGACCACACTCTCTGCCTCCTGCACCTCAAAAATAATAAGTCCCCCTCCCCCAAATAAGGCAGGTGCTTATTTTGGGGGTCAAAAGAAAATAAGACCCTGTCTTATTTTGGAGGAAACACAGTATGTATGTATGTATGAATCTATCTATCTATCTATCTATCTATCTATCTATCTATCTATCTATCTATCTATCTACTTATCTATCTATCTAGGTAGGCAGGCAGGCAGGCAGGCAGATAAGAGAGAGGGGGGAGGGAGGGAGGGGGGATAGGAATGGATAGCACTTAGCAATAGCCCTTAGACTTACATACCATTTTACAGTGCTTTATATCCCTTTCTTAGTGGTTTACAGAGTCAGCCTCTTGCCCCAACAACCTGGGTTCTCATTTTACCCACTGCAGAAGGACGGGAGGTTGAGTCAACTTTGAGCTTGGTGAGATTTGAACTGCCAAATTGCAGTCAACCGGCAGTCAGCAGAAGTAGCCTGCAGTACCGCACTCTGACCACTGCGCCACCGTGGCTTGTAGACACTAATATACAGATTGGTTGCAATTACAGTGTTATGAACGATCCCCATTCTGACTCCAGAAAGCCAATTATGATTCAGTACTCAAGGAGTTGCCAGGTCGAGGTTTCTTCCCCTAAGGGTCCTTCAGGATTTTTGAGGGCTCTCCAAACTAAGAGAGAAAGCAATTTCAGGAATAAACGCTAAAGAGGCAAACGGCAGAAATTCAATTGGTCCAAAAATCCAGAACCAATTTGTGCTCTTAGTCTCGGCGGTATGTGCAATGAAACTCTTCAAAGGACAATTGATCCCAAAGCTGAGCCTGCTCTCGATGCTGGGTGGAGCATCGGGAGCTGCAGTGCGTAGGAAAGTGGCACCAGAGGGGAAGAACTAAGCTATACAACTCAGCAGAGTCACAACTGCAAAGGACAGGTTGGTTTCCTGGGAGCGTGAAGTGGCCTTTTTATAGTGTTCCAACAGAATGACATTTCACTGCTTCCTTCCCACAAAATTTCAAAGGACCCTGGAAAAATCCATGGGGAACAGGCTTAGGAACAGTTAATCTTGAAGGTTCCCTGTTATCTTCATCCCTTTTAATGCCAATTGCGGAGGGAGGAAGAGGAGGGAGGAGAATGGAGGAAGGAGGAAGAAGAGGTGGAGAATGGAGGAAGAGTAGGGGAGGAGGTGGAGAATGGAGGAAATATAGGAGAGAAGGAGAAGGAAAAAGAGGTGGAGAATAGAGGAATAGAAGGAGGAGGAAGGGAATGGAGCAATAGAGGAGAAGGAGGAGAATGGAGGAAATATAGGAGAGAAGGAGAAGGAAGAGGAGGTGGAGAATGGAGGAATAGAAGGAGGAAGAGGAGAAAGGAGGAAATATAGAAAAGGAGAAAGAGAAGGGTGAAGAAGAGAGGAATAGAAGAAGGAAGAGGAGAATGAAGGAAATATAGAAGAGGAGAAAGAGAAGGAAGAAGAGATAGAGAAGGGAGGAATAGAAGGAGGATGAAGGAAACCTAGAAGGGGGGAGGAGGAGGAGGAGGAGGAGAATGGAGGAAGAGGAGGAAGAGGAGAATGAAGGAAATATAGAAGAGAAGAAAGATAAGGAAGAAGAGGTGGAGAAGGGAGGACTAGAGGAGGAAGAGGAGAATGGAGGAAATATAGAAAAGGAGAAAGAGAAGTGTGGAGAAGAGAGGAATAGAAGGAGGAAGAGGAGAATGAAGGAAATATAGAAGGGGAGAAGGAGGAGGAAGAGGAGATGGAGAATGGAGCAATAGAAGGAGGAAGAGAAGAATGGAGGAAATATAGAAGAGGAGAAGGAGGAGGTGGAGAATGGAGGAAGAATAGAGGAGGAGAAGGAAGAGGAAGAGAAGGGGAGAAGAGAAGAAGAAGAGAAGAGGAGAATGAAGAAGAGAGGAGGAAGAGGAGGAGGAGGAGGAGGATTAAAAGCTCGGTATTTTCTATTTACAAGGATCCCATGGCCCTCACCTGGTCACTTTGGAAACCAGATGCTGGGTGGACCATGGACAGACCCATCAACCCCTCTCTTATGTTCTCAGGGCCAATCCACCACCATCCAAACCTTCCAGAGTCCTCCTAGAAGCCAAGATTCCCCCCCCAAAAAAAAAGCCCACAGCGCTTCCCTCCCCTGACTCTCCTCGCAGGCTGAAAAGCTGCGGGCGGGCAGGAGCATCACGCTCGCTCGTGTCCCCAAGAGCAATCAGCCTGCTTTTTAAAAAAAAAAAAAACAAGGCTACCTTCCAATCAACGTTTTCAGCATTCACGGGCTCCTCTCTGCAGGCTCCCTGCTCACGTCCCTCCCGATGCGATTCAGGGTCATCACACGCCCACCGCCTCCTTCCTTTCTCAAATCCAGCTTTTTCCATGGCTGGAGAAATTCCTGGAAAGGAGGAATGCCAAGGTGTCAAGGTTAAAAGCGGAGTGTGCTTCCATCAGCATTCATAAGCCCCAGCAGGTAATGAGATGGTTGAGCATTTGAAATGCAGCCGAAATGCAAGGAAGGAAAAAAAAAATAAGAACCTGCTGCAGCCCTGAATACATATTCGACCTCCAGATGTTTCTTAAACGCACTTCCCCCATAGCCCCGGATAGCTTGGCCTGGGAGGAAAGGCACTGCCCATTCGGCAACATCTGGGAAACCTCTGCGTTTCTGCTCCCTCTTTCTATTTGCTAAAACCTGATTTGGAATTTCGATTTAATAGAAATAGAATAACAGAGTTGGAAGGGACCTTGGAGGTCTCCTAGTCCAACCCCCTGCTTAGGCAGGAAACCCTACACTACTTCAGACAAATGGTTGTCCAACATCTTCTTAAAAATGTCCAGTGTTGGTGCATTCACAACTTCTGGAGGCAAGTTGTTCCATTGGTTAATTGTTCTCACTGTCAGGAAATTTATCCTTAGTTCTAGGTTGCTTCTCTCCTTGATTAGTTTCCACCCATTGCTTCTTGTCCTGCCTTCAGGTGCCTTGGAGAATAGCTTGACTGCCTCTTCTTTGGGGCAGCCCCTGAGATATTGAAAGACTGCTATCATGTCTCCCCTAGTCCTTCTTTTCATTAAACTTGACATACCCAGTTCCTGCAACCGTTCTCCATATGTTTTGGCCTCCAGTCCCCTAATCGTCTTGGTTGCTCTTCTCTGCACTCTTTCTAGAGTTTAGACCCAGACAACACTTTGTTTCTGTGATATGTATAATTTGTATTAAAAATAAAAAAACTTGAATTAAAAAGAAAGAAAACCACTCTCATTCATGTGTTGTAAAACAAGAAAGGCGATATTTTAGTTCTAAAGAAGGCTCTTCTGCTTAATGCCTACAATAATGTTATTCCTGCAATAAAATAGCTTTGGGGAACGTCATTCTGAAAATATAAGTGCTTATAAATCCCTTAAATTTACCATATTCCTCTCCTTATAATTGGGTGCTTCATCATCTATTAGCCAGCTTCCTTTCTCTGTCCGTATTTATTACGAGAGGTTGCTTGCGCCGAATGTTCATTAATTAATTGGCCACGGTTTGGGTAATCCTAATTAATTCTCCAAAGTTGTGCTTTGTGTTCCTCTCCTCCTAGCCATCTTTTTATAAAGGTCTTACGGGATCTCAAGTAACGTTGAGTAGCCTGGTGAACCAAAACCGAGTGATGCTGGAGGAAAACGCCCGGCACCTCCTGAACGAACCCGAGAGGACCACCATGGCCTATTACCTGGACGAATACAAGGAGAAGAACATCTCGATTGATTCCCTCGTCCTGGCTCTCTTTGAACTGCTAAACACCCACGCCAAAGTGAGTGTGGT
The DNA here is from genome assembly GCF_009769535.1 of Thamnophis elegans. Taxonomy (NCBI): domain Eukaryota; kingdom Metazoa; phylum Chordata; class Lepidosauria; order Squamata; family Natricidae; genus Thamnophis; species Thamnophis elegans. The sequence goes on from NC_045556.1 coordinate 33,267,481, forward strand.
GGAATGAGGTCTGGATTCCCTGGAGAGAAGGAGGGGGCTGCTGCTCCTTGCCAGAGGGCGAAGAGCCAGGGGAGATCGGAATGTCGGGTAGGCAGGAAAAGGGTTGTGACGGTGCCTCCCTAGCAGTTCACAGAAAGTGTCTATAGTTATTCAGTTAGTTACTTTACTCTGGCAAGATTCTGTCTGTAGGTTGTTGTGGCCCGCCAGCAGCCAGCGGAGCTGGCAGCAGATTCGGACAGTGAGGAGGTTGGGGAGGAAGATGGACCAGTCCTGGAGTCTGGGGAAGGCTCTGTGTCGGAGGCAGAAAGGGGACCAGGGCCATATGCCAGTTATCAGCTGCCTTCAGAGTCAGACATCAGCGAGGCAGACAAACAGCTGGAGCCTGTTCCCAGTGTGCGCATGCGCAGAGTGGCCAGATGAAGGGAACAGCTAAAGAACAGGGGTTGACTTGAGAGTAAGGCCACAGGGGGACGATGAATGGCCCCTCCCAGAGGGAATAAAAGAGGAGCAAAAGGGGAGTGGAGTTTGCAGGAGGCCATTAGTTCACTTCATTGGTTCGTGACTCTCCGAGACTCCTGGCCAAGTTCTGCAGAGATCGGCCTGGCAGCTCTCCAAGCCAGATAAGGTCTGTGACCACAAATCCTCCCTCGAAAGACTTTGCTGGATGGGAATGGGCAGAATTCACGGCAAATTACTAAAAGGGGCAGTTTTGTCGGGACCAGGAGTTTGCTTCAGGCTCTCGGGAAGCCTCGGTCGGAACGCATGTTCTGTTTCAACACCCCATTTCCCCCTCTTGTTTCTGCAGTTCTCCCTCCTGTCGGAGGTCAGAGGGGTCATATCACCACAAGACCTGGAACATTTTGACAACTTGGTTCTTAAGCGGGAAATAGAATTCATGAAAGCCCGGCAGCCTTTGGGGACCGGAACTGATTGTTACTCGACAATGTCCTGCAGTGATTCTGCCTCGTGCACCGAAAGCCATTTTACCTCCACCACCGCTAGTTCAGCTCGGGTAGGTATGGTTCTCTCAGGCCTGGCTCTCCAATTTTGGCCCTCCATCTCCTTCTCCCCTTACACAGGTAGTCCTCGACTTACAATAATTCACTTAATGACCGTACAAAGTTGCAACGGCCCTGAAAAACAGTGGCTGCCTAGGGCCATTTTTCACACCTATGACTGCAGTAGCATTCCCCAGTGGTCCCCTGATCAAAATCCTGGGCCGCTGATTCATACTTATGACCGTTGCTGGGCCCCAAGGTCAGGTGACCTCCCCTTTTGCGACCTTCCGAAAGAGCAAATTCAAGCCAGGTTCGCTTAACGACTGTGTTAACGAACTTATCAACTGTGGGGATTCGCTTAACGACCGTGGCAAGAAAGGTCGTGAAGTGGGGCAAAATGTTGTAAAACCGAGGACTGCCTGTACGGAAAATCCAGTTGCCCCTGAGTGCAAAAACAGGACAATGAATGGAAGCTCAGGAGTTGAGAAGGCAGCGAAGATGTAGTAGAGACAAATTTAAAAGGTAGGGTCTCCTGCTTGGGCAGGGGGTTGGACTAGATGACCTGCAAGGTCCCTTCCAACTCTGTAAATCCGTGAACATCCCGTTAAAAAACACTGGAATTCTTGCTGCTCCCCGAGGTTGCTTGTCTCCTTGAAGACATTTCATTACCTGACTAGCAAACATTATCAGCGAGGGTGAGGGGAGGGTTTGCTGCTTGAATATACTGTACATAGCAGCTCGGAGCTTGCTATTTTTTCTTGCTGACGTTTCATTACCCAGCTAGGTAACATCATCAGTCCTGGTGAGGGTAGGGTTTTCTGCTTGAATATTTATAGTAGCTTGGTGGTTTTCTTGCAGACGTTTCATTACCAAACTAGGTGACATCATCCATGCTAGAAGGGAGTGGGGTTTAGAGAGAGGAAGAGGAGGAGGAGGAGGAGATGAGGAGGTGGAGGGGAGGAAGAGGACTGTGGGGTCCTTGGTGCTCTCTGAGCTTGGTGGCTTTCTTGCAGACGTTTCATTACCCAAACTAGGTAACATCATCAGTGCTAGGAGGAGCGAGGTGGAGGAGTACTGTGGGGTCCTTAGTGCTCTCTGAGCTTGGTGGCTTTCTGGCAGATGTTTCACTACACAACCAAGGTATCAGAGGTGGGTTCCTACCAGTTCGCACCTATTCAGTAGAACTGGTTCATCAAATCTACCGAACCGGTTAGAAGAGGTTCCACCAGTGGACTCGGAAAGCAGGCCACACCTACAGAAGAGGTTCCAAAAAAAATTTGAAACCCACCACTGCCACACACATACACAGACACAGACAGACAGACAGACAGACTGACACAGAGAGAGAGAGAAAGAGAAAGAAAGGAAGAAATAAATAAAAAAAGAAAAAAAGAAAGAAAAAGAGTGAGAGATGAAAGAAAAAAAGAAAAAAGGGACAGAGAGACAAAAGGAAGGAGAGAGAGAGAGAGAGAGAGAGAGAGAGAGAGAGAGAGAGAACACATGACCGGCAAGCCACTCCCACCAGGTCACATAGCCGGCAAGCCACTCCCACAAAGGAGACCACACCCACAGAGTAGGTTCCAAAAAAATTTGAAACCCACCACTGTAGGGTATTAATATTTTTTCCCAAGAAAAGGATTTGTAGAGAGTGGAAGCAGCATAGAAAAGGTGTCTTTTTATTTTCTCTTCGCCAACCACACTTTCCAAATCTTTTCTTCCAATTACGGGGGCAGGGGTAGGGGAAACACACTTGAGAACTGCCTAGGGTAAAAGCCACTGGGAGAAGGAATAATGCAGAGGGGAAATCGACTCTTTCCAGGAAATGAAGAAGACACCTGGGTCTTCTGCCAGTATCTTGTCTTCTCCCATCTCCCATCCCTGCCAAATGAAGTTAGCATAATCGCCTTTTTAAATGTGCAGCCCCGAGGGCCAGGGAATCAATTTGCTGGTAATAAAAACACCTTTCATCAAAGCCTCATTAGCAGGCTCAGGAAGAGGAAGGCTGTTTGACGAAGCTGTTTGTTGAACGCCTGGACTCTTGCAAAGCCTCAGGGAACAGGTTGGGTATTCGAGGCCAGCTGTGAAGGGAGTCCTTTTAAACAGCAAGAGGACTTCGATTTATATACCGCTTCACAGTGCTTTTACTGCCTACTCTGAGCAGTTTACAGAGTCAGCCTCGTGCCCCCAACCATCTGGGTCGTCATTTTACCCACCTTGGAAGGATGGAAGGCTGACTTGAGCCAGTCAGGATCGAACTGCTGGCAGTGGGCAGAATTAGCCTGCAATACTGCATTCTAACCTCTGGGCCGCCACAGCTGATAGATAGATAGATGGATGGATGGATGGATGGATGGATGGATGGATGGATGGATGGATGGACGGACAGACAGACAGATAGATATGGTGACTGATGGATTAGATAGGTAGATGGGTAGATGAGAGAGAGGGAGAGAGAGATGATAGATGAGATAGATGATAGATAGATAGATAGATAGATAGATAGATAGATAGATAGATAGATAGATAGATAGATAGATAGATGATAGATAGATAGATGATAGATGGATGGATGGATGGATGGATGGATGGATGGATGGATGGATGGATGGATGGAAGGAAGGAAGGAAGGAAGGATGGATGGATGGATGGATAGATAATAGGATGGATAGATATCGATGGATAGGTAGGTAGGTAGAATAGAAAGATAGAGAGAGAGAGATAATAGGATGGATAGATATGGATGGATAGGTAGGTAGGTAGAATAGAAAGAGATAGAGAGAGAGAGAGAGAGAGAGAGATAATAGGATGGATAGATATGGATGGATAGGTAGGTAGGTAGAATAGAAAGAGAGAGAGAGAGAGAGAGAGAGAGAGAGAGAGATAATAGGATGGATAGATATCGATGGATAGGTAGGTAGGTAGAATAGATAGATAGATAGATAGATAGATAGATAGATAGATAGATAGATAGATAGATAGATAGATAGATAGGAAGGAAGGAAGGAAGGAAGGAAGGAAGGAAGGAAGGAAGGAAGGAAAGAAAGAAGAAAGAATGAAAAGAGCCAGACAGGTAGATAAACAGTCATAAAGATAGATAAATAGCGATAGCGCTTAGACATATACCACTTCTCTAAATGGATTACAGAGTCAGTCTTTTGCCCCCAACAATCTGGGTCCTCATTTTACCAACCTCGGAAAGATGGAAGGATCAACCTTGAGCTGGTCAGGATCAAACTGCTGGCAGTAGGCAGAATAAACCTGCAACGAAGAAGAAGGATTCAACCCGAAGACAGGACAAGAAGCAATGGGTGGGAACTAATCAAGGAGAGGAGCAACCTGGAACTAAGGAGAAATTTCGTGACTGTGAGAACAATTAATCAGTGGAAAGGCTTGCCTCCAGAAGTTGTGAATGCTCCAACACTGGAGGTTTTCAAGAAGAGATTGGACAACTATTTGTCTGGAGTGGTCTAGGGTTTCCTGCCTAAGCAGGGGGTTGGACTAGAAGACCTCCAAGGTCCCATCTAGCTTTTGATTCTATGTATCTCCTCCAAGGCGCAGTGTGCAAAGTACCTCTCATTAAAAACAAGTGCAAACACACCACACTCCTGAATGTGTGATGCCACCAAGCAACACCCAACAGGAGGAGATCCGTGTTAAGCCGCTGGCAGCAGAAAATCAGAAGAAGCCCAGAAATATCTTTTCCAGCTCCCCAATTTTTATTCAAAGCTTTGTAAGGCATCTGATGATGATGGGAGCTGCCGCTTGCAAAAAAACCTCATGCCATTGAATAAAGCATCAATAAATTTTAAAAACTCCTCTCTTTTTTTGGCGGCCAAGTAACAGAAGAAGAGGAAGATTCGTAATCAGCAAAACTTTTTAATCTGTTTGTATTTTCCTGCTCCGGCTGGGGAAAAATTCAACGGGAAGAAAGGATTGTCTTTTTTTTAAAGATGCTCTGCTTTTTTTTGCTGTCACGATGCAATGACCTTTGCTAAATTAGTCCTCCTTTTACGCCGACGGCTGTTCAAGTTAGAAGCAGGCCCTCCAGAGCCATGGGGAAGTGAGCCCCTCCCTCTTAATGTCCTATTTCATCCACTGACCCTTCTTTTAATCCACTTGGATTAGCCGCCCACTGTTTTTTTTTTCTGAAGGAACGACGTCTAAAGGTCTTGGCTGAGAGCGAAGAGAAGGAGTCATTCCTTTCTCTCTCCCCAGTTTTCTCTGCAGGCATCCTCTAATACATTTCTCCATCCTGTCCTTCTGCCAAGCAGCTTTCATTCACCTTGCAAAACAAGCAAGCAGGCAAAGGGCAGCCCGATTGATCTGCTAAGACAAACTGAAATCCCATCGCTCATTTCCTCTGTTGACAGCCGAGCCAGCCGTGTAAAACCAGCTCAAACTGTTTGAAAACCTGTGGCTGTTTAAGTCCAGGGTGGTTAGTGGAAGGGGGAAGGGAGGGGAGATGGGGAGAGGAGGGGGAAGGAAGTTAGGAAGGGGAAAAGAAAAAGAAAGGAGAGGTGAGGAAGGGAGGAGGCAGGGATGAAGGAAGGAAGGGGATAGAGGGAAGGAAGGAAGGAGAGAGCAGAAGAAAAAGAGAGAAGGAAATAAGAGGAGAAGAGGGGAGGAGGCAGGAAGGAAGGAAGGAAGGGGAGAAGAGAGGGAAGGAAGGAAGGAGAGGAGAGGAAAAAGAAAAAGAGGAAAGGAGGGGATGGGAGGAAGCAGGGAGGAAGGAAGGAAGGAAGGGGAAAGGAAAAGGAAAGGAGAGGTGGGGAGGGGAGGAGGCAGGGAGGAAGGAAGGGGATAGAGGGAAGGAAGAAAGGAGAGAGAGGAAAAAGAAGGAAATGAGAGGAGGGAAGGAGACAGGAAGGAAAGAAGGGGAGAAGGAAGGAAGGAGAGAGGAGAGGAAGAAGAAGAGAAGAAAAGAGGAAGAAACAGGAAGGAAGGAAGGAAGGAAGGGGAGAGAAGAGGAAAGGAAGGAGAGAAAAGAGGGAGGGAAGGAAGGAAGTAGAGGAGAGGAGAGGAAAATGAAAAGAAGGAAAGAAGAGGAGGGGAGAAAAGAGGGAGGGAAGGAAGGAGAGGAAAAAGAAAAGAAAGGAGAGGAAGGAAGGAAGGAAGGGAGGGAGGGAGGGAGGGAGGGAGGGAGGAAGGAAAGGGGGAGGAGAGAAGAGAAGAAAATATTTTATTTGGCCAAGTCTGATTAAGCGCACAAGGGATTTGTCTCCGGTACAGAAGCACTCAGCATACATGCAAAACAACAACAACAACAACAACAACATAATGATTATTATTATTATTATTATTATTATTATTATTATTGATTTCCGTATACAAACCGACAAAATACTGGCGCATAATACACCATACATCACACTGGTTGAGAAAAATAAGGTCACAATCATAGACATCGCAATACCAGGTGATAGCAGGGTCGCCGAGAAGGAACATGAAAAAATCGCAAGATACCAGGACTTAAAAATCGAAATTCAACGACTATGGCACAAACCAGCAGTGGTAATTCCAGTGGTAATTGGCACACTGGGTGCTATTCCAAAAGCACTGGAATTACATTTAAAACAGTTAAAAATTGACAAAATCACCATCAGTCAAATGCAAAAAGCCGCACTGCTTGGATCTGCACGCATATTAAGAAAATACGTTACGACGTCCTAGGCCCCTGGGTGGGGCCCGACTAGTAACCAATGCCAAATCCAGCGAAACAACTGGCCGCTGTGATACAATTGTATAATAATAATAATGATGCCAATAAAAACGGGGTGGCAGAGAAGATGATCAGAAGGACAATAATACTGCAACCAAACAAGATGGATAAATAGGCATAAATAGACTAGGGGTCTGGCAGAGCGATGGCACGGGGGAGAAAAAACTGCCTGTGTGTCTGGTTGTGTTGGCGTGCAATGCCCTACAGCGCCCTCCCAAGGGGAGGAGTTGAAACACTTTGTGTCCAGGACACGAGAGGAGTCTGTGGATATTTTCTCAGCCTTCCTTCTGACCTGTGCAATGTATTGGCCTTCAGTGGAAGGAAAGGCTTTCTCCAGGGAGAGCTCGGCCAACTCGCGATCCAATAAATACAGACCTGTCACATTTCAGAGCTCAACGTCTCCCTGGAGAACCCCTTTTGAAAGTCAATTCGCTTCTCATCATCCGGGGGCGATGAGGTCCGTGAAAGAGGTGGGGGGGGGGAGAGAGAGAAAGGAGATCGCTCGCCCCGCGTATTGCTTAGACTGCGTTTTCATTTTTTAAGCTTCTAACCTATTTCTTCCTCTCCACTTTCTCCGTCTATCCACATCAACTCAAACCCGCGTGGCCAGGAGAGGCTCTTGTGGCTGATTGATTTGATGGAGGTAAGCAATTTCTGAAGGGTGTGTGTGTGTGTTGTGGCCCGCCAGTGGAGCTGGCAGCAGAGTCGGAGAGGGAGGAGGTTGAGGAGGAACATGGGCCAGCCCTGGAGTCTGGGGAAGGCTCTGAAGAGGGCTCTGCGTCGGAGGCAGAGAGGGGGCCAGGCCTGTCTAGGACTTACGTGCTGCCTCTGGAGCCTCCAGAGTCGGACATCAGCAAGGCAGAAGTACAACAGGAACCTGTTCCCAGTAAGTGCCTGTGCAGAGCTGCCAGAAGGCAAGAACAGTTAAGACCAAAAGGGCCACTCGGTAGTAAGGCTTGGAGATGATTGACCCCTCCCATAAGACATAAAAGAGGAGCAAACGGACATGAGCCTTTGCAGGAAGCAATTAGTTCATCTACTCTGTTCAAGCTCTGAGAACTCCTGTTTGACTCTGTGCTACGTTCGGCCTTCCAAAACTAATTTAGCAATTAGGTCTCTGGCAGCGTTTCAAGGGAGATAAAGGCGGGCGCTTATCAACCTTCCCCTGAAAGACTGCCGGCAACTCGAGCAGACATCTGTCGGAATCTTCACAGATTTTGTGAACCATTATGGGCTGTGAATGACCAGAATTCACCGCCGTATAAATAAAAGAGAGTTTTCGGGGCTAAGATTGTGATTGATGCTTTCTCGGGAAGCCGAGGTTAGAACAGTGTGGTGTGTTGGACAGGAAGTGGGAAGATCGAGTTAGGGAATCCAGATAGAGGACTTGGGCCATCCCGGTCCTAAGTGAACCTGGGGTTCACTCGTAAAGTGGTGAACCATTCGAAAACCTGCTATAGGCAAAAGCTTCACCTCTGGTGCACAGCAGCAGGTGCCACCCCCCCCACACACACAAAATCAATCCAGACAATACGTTGTTCACAAAGCTCTTACAATACAATAGCAGAATTGGAAGGGGCCTTGGAGGTCTTCTAGTCCAACCCCCTGCCTGGGCAGGAAATCCTATACCGTTTCAGACAAATGGCTATCCAACGTCTTCTTAGAGACTTCCAGTGTTGGACATTCACAACTTCTGGAGGCAACTTCTGTTCCACTGATTAATTGTTCTCACCATCAGGAAATTTCCCCTTAGTTCTAGGTTGCTTCTCTCCTTGATTCGTTTCCACCCATTGCTTCTTGTTTTACCCTCAGGTGCTTTGGAGAATAGCTTGACTCCCCCTTCTTTGGGGCAGCCCCTGAGATATTGGAAGAATGCTATCATGTCTCCTGCAATGTTGTTGCCACACTGGAGGGCCGCTCATGTCTCTTCGCCTAATCAAAAGGAAAACACCAGGCAGAATTCCTCGGGATGAGTTACCCCCAAATGTACTTTGGAGACCTCTTTTATTAGAAAAAGTTAGTTACAGCGTCATCAAAAGGAGCGTATCAAAAGGCATATATAATCACACATGATACAAATAAACTAATGAAAAGGTCACAGCATTCTACAAACAAACCAATAGAAAATTACAGCATAGCATAAGATGGGGAGAGGGGGAATAGAAAGTTACAGCACAGCATAGGGAGGGGAGAAGGGGGAGAAGGGGCAGGTGTGGGCGTAGCTTGCTCACATAGTTCATGTTACATGAGTTTGCATAGTGAGTCCTGACCGTTAGGTTGGAAAGATGTTTCTGGTGCGATGTTTTTCCATCCCTGTGTGTGTGTGTTTCAGACAGCCAAAACTGCCCTGCACATACACACCCGGTGATGGATTCCAACAGTCTCCCCTAGTCCTTTTCATTAAACTAGACCTACCCAGTTCCTGCAACCGTTCTTCATATGTTTTAGTCTCCAGTCCCCTAATCATCTTGGTTGCTCTTCTCTGCACTCTTTCTAGAGTCTCCACATCTTTTCTACATCGAGGCGACCAAAACTGGATGCCGTATTCCAAGTGTGGCCTTACCAAAGGCTTATAAAGTGGTATTAACTTTTCACGTGATCTTGATTCCATCCCTCTGTTGATGCAGCCTAGAACTGTGTTGGCTTTTTTGGCAGCTGCTGCACATGGCTGACTTCTATTTAAATGGTTGTCCACTAGGATTCCAAGATCCCTCTCACAATTGCTACTATTGAGCGAGGTACCACCTATACTGTACCTGTGGATTATGGTTTTTCTTGCCTAAATGTAGAACCTGACTCTTTTCACCATTGGATTTCATTTTGTTAGATAGTGCCCAATGTTCAAGTTTGTCAAGATCCTTCTGTATCTTAAGCCTGTCTTCTGGAGTGTTGGCTATTTCTGCAAGCTTGGTGTCATCTTGTGTATGTAAACTGAAAATGTATAATTAAACTCTTTTTAAAACAGAATGGAATTTGTGCTACATCATCATCCCTCCATCCATCCATCCATCCATCCATAACAAATGGAAGAAGTTGGCAAATTGGGATGTCGGCTTCCGACGATGAGAGCCACGATTTAAAACAGGGAAGCTGTGTCTAAATTTACGAACGCGGCTTTCTTTTCTCCCTGAAATGCACTTGAGCGTTTAAGTGTGTGGCTTTAATTTTTAATTTTGTTTTAATTATGCAGCGAGATTTCATGAAGGAGAAATGCACCATCGGAGGGCATTCGGAGACATTCTTGTCAGTCCAATAATCTGAAACTTCAAAATGTATTTATTTATTTTTGTAAAAAAGGGGAGAGGTAGAAAAAAGTGGAACAGATTCCTGCTTCCAATTTGGGGGCAAATATTTTCCTGCCATGTTTGTTTTTCCTTACAGGGTAGATTTCTCCTTGAACTAACCATTCTGAGCCAGGCTTCCTAAAAAAGCAAGAAGCAGAGTCTTAGTCCTTGCAAAATCTCTTTTATTTACATGACTTGTGAATTCCTTTCATTCACAGCCAGCAAGGCTTAGCAAACAGTCTTTCAGAGGAATATTTGTCCACACGAACCTTATCTCGCTTGGAGAGCTGCCAGATAACTAGTTTCCAACTGCAGGGCAAGGCAAAACTTGGCACTGAGTCTCTTATACTCACAAACAGAACTTTCCACTCTTGAAATGACCGAAGGAGTGAATTGTTTCCTGCAAAAGCCCTCTCCCCATTCGCTCCTCTTTTGTTTCCTATGGGAGGGGCCAATCACCTCCAAGGTGTGGCTTTACTCCTAAATCGATCCTGTTTTCTTAGTTGTTCTTGTCTTCTGGCAGCTCTGCGCATGCGGACACTGAGAACAGGCTCCAGCTGTTCTTCTGCCTCACTGCTGTCTAGCTCCCTCTCTGCCTCCGACGCAGAGCCCTTGTCTGAGCTTTCCTCAATTCCCATGTTCCTCCCCAACTTTCTCACTGTCCGACTCTGCTGCCAATTCCGCTGGCCGCCAGCAGGTTACAACACTTAACGGTCCCATTTTACCAAATTTCATTCAGTGCACCATTTTGCTACTAATGGTTGATCATTGCCTCTAAAAAAACATTTCCATTTTGCTTTTTGCCCTCTTGTCAAACAGCAGCCTGCTAGCCCAGCCTTGCTCCTCTCACCTTCCTCTTAAGGATTTCTCCAATCGCTGTCATGTTTTATTAGCAGGGGGCTAATTGTGCTTTGTACTAATTGAAAACAGCTCAGGCTGATCACGGAGGTTCGTTGCTTCCCAAATTGGCTTTAAAAACAGAGCCAGCCACAATAGGGGGGGGGAAGTGGCAGTGTGTTTTCTTTCTTTCTTTCTTCCTTCCTTCCTTTCTTCCTTTCTTTTTCTTTCCTTCTTTCTTTCTCTTTTTTCTCTTTCTTTTTCTTTCCTTCTCTCTTTCTCTCTTTCTTTGCAATTCATCCTGAGGTTTCTCAGATTTTTGGGAAACCTGTGATCGACTGCCCCCTTGTGCATCAAGGAGAGGTTGGTCGTTGACTTAGGCGAAGCCAGGCAAGGAGATTTGAGTTAGAAGAAAGGGAGAAGTTAGATGGGGGAGGAGTAGGGATTTGACAGGAGAGAGGGAGAGAAAATAGATAGATGTGAAAGAGGATGGATTGAAATACTTAATAAGAGATGGATGGATGGATGGATGGATGGATGGATGGATGGATGGATGGATAAGAGAGGAATAGATGGATGGATAGACACAGAAATGGAGCAAAGATAGATGATAAATAATAGATGAATAATAAAAAGCTGGGTACATAGATAAATGGATGGATGGATGGATGGATGGATGGATGGATGGATGGATTGGCGGGTAGGTAGATGATAGATAGATAGATAGAGGAATAGATGGATAGATAGACACAGAAATGGAGCATAGATAGATGAAAAATAATAGATAAATAATAAATAGCTGGGTATATAGATAAATGGATGGATGGATGGAAAGATAGATAGGAGAGAGAGAATAGATAGATGAGAAAGAGGATGGATTGAGATACTTAGCAAGAGATAGATAGATACATGGATGGATGGATGGATGGATGGATAGATTGGCGGGTAGGTAGATGATAGAGAGAGGGGGGGAATAGATGAAAAGATAGACACAGAAATGGAGGATAGATAGATGAAAAATAATAGATAAATAATAAATATCTGGGTATATAGATAAATGGATGGATGGATGGAAAGATAGATAGGAGAGAGAGAATAGATAGATGAGAAAGAGGATGGATTGAGATACTTAGCAAGAGATAGATAGATACATGGATGGATGGATGGATGGATGGATGGATGGATGGATGGATGGATAGATTGGCGGGTAGGTAGATGATAGAGAGAGGGGGGGAATAGATGAAAAGATAGACACAGAAATGGAGGATAGATAGATGAAAAATAATAGATAAATAATAAATATCTGGGTATATAGATAAATGGATGGATTCATGGATGGATGGATAGGAGAGATAGGAGAGAGAGAATAGATAGATGAGAAAGAGGATGGATTGAGATAAGCAAGAGATAGATGGATGGATGGATGGAGGGAGGGAGGGAGGGAGGGAGGGAGGGATGGATGGATGGATTGGCGGGTAATTTCCGAAGTCGGTTACTCCAACTTTTATTAGAGAGAGACTGAGCGATCCTGAACAATTGAATGGAGAAGAGCTTTCCTCCCTGAAAGGATTTGGGGGCCGAATCCTTCTGTACCATCACATTCCTTGTTCTTTCCCTGCTTGCCAGAATTCTTCCGATGGAGGCAGGAGTGGAAGCCAAACCAGGATCAATGCCTTACCTGACATCTCCCTGGTAAGAGTCATTTCAAGGGGTTCTTCACCTGATTGCCCTCCAAGTTTTAACGGGGGGGGGGGGGGATGTTGATCTATGAAACTGTTGCCGTTCTTTCTTCCCATGTGCCCCCAGCATCCATCCTACCAGGGATGCGGTGGCTCAGGGGCTAAGACGCCGAGCTTGTCAATCAGGAAGGTCGACAGTTCGGCAGTTCGAATCCCTAGCGCCGCGTAACGGAATGAGCTCCCGTAACTCGTCCCAGCTTCTGCCAACCTAGCAGTTCGAAAGCATGTTTAATAATGCAAGTAGAAAAATAGGAGCCACCTTGGGTGGGAAGGGAACAGCGTTCCGTGCACCTTCGGGGTTGAGTCATGCCGGCCACATGACCACGGAGACGTCTTTGGACAGCGCTGGATCTTCAGCTTTGAAACGGAGAAGAGCACCACCCCCTAGAGTTGGGAACGACTAGCACATATGTGCGAGGGGAACCTTTACCTTTAAGGGGCTGGCAAGGGGAAGACAGTAGATGACCTTTTGGTCCATCCCGTTTATGTCACCAGAGTCTCTGCAGCTCCTTAAAGCAGCAGGGTTACTTCCCAAGGAAGGGCACCTGTTCTGACCCCTCTCGTCCTACACCAAAGGACGCCAAGACAGAGATACTTCAAGGATTTTTTAACACACAGACAGGGCCTTGGCAGCAATCCAGCACAGACTAACCTTGGCAGCAATCCAGCACAGACCAGTCCTTGGCAGCAATCCAGCACAGACTAACCTTGGCAGCAATCCAGCACAGACCAGTTCTTGGCAGCAATCCAGCACAGACTAACCTTGGCAGCAATCCAGCCTGCCAAGCTAGCCAGGAGAGTTCTCCAACTTTAATGAATACGTTAACTCCTGCAAAGGGCGTATGCACACTCATTCCTTTTATAGTCTTGAGAGGAGCCTAATTACCACCAGCTGAGTGCAATTATCTCCTGTAACTGCTCCTTAAGCCTATTAGCTCTGCGGTGCTGGGCATCCAGGAACAACTCCCTTGGCTCCTCCCCACTGCTCCAATCCATGACGTCCGGATCACACTCCCTTGGCTCCTCCCCACTGGTCCAAGGCTTAGGTGCCTCCTGGTGGCCAACCAGCCTCTCTGCGCCCTGCTCAGAGTTGGAACCCTCTCCAGGGTCCTCCACATCCTCCAGAGCCGACTCATAGGGCCCCTTGCTGTCGGAGTCTGGTGGCAGCTCCAACGGCTCCTACTGGGCCACAACAGGCACCTAAGGATATCAGATGTCCCAGGTTTAATTCTAGTAGCCTGCTGAGGCATAGATTCTTTAACCGATAGAAGAGAATATTTGGAGCTCGGGGTGGACCTGTAGGGTGCTTGGTGCTGGTTTGTTTTCTTGCAGGCGTTTCACGACCCAAGTAGGGAACATCACCAGTGCAAGTGGGTAATGGGTAGAGGGGAGGAGGATGAGGAGGAGGATGACTGTGGGGTCCTCGTGGCTCTCTGAGCTTGCAGACTTTTCATTACCCAACTAGGTTACATCATCAGTGCTAGAAGGTAATGGGGGGAGGAGGAGGAGGTAGTGGTGGTTGTGATGGAGGAGGAGGAGGAGGAGGAGGAGGAGGAGGAGGAAGAGGAACTTGGGGGTTTCTTTGTAGACATTTCATTACCCAACTAGGTTACATCATCAGTGCTAGAGGGTAATGGGTAGAGGGGAGAATTGTGGGGTCCTTGGTGCTCTCTGAATTTGTTGGCTTTCTTGCAGACATTTTATTACTCTACTAGGTTACATTATCAGTGCTAGAAGGTAATGGGGGAGGAAGAGGAGGAGGTGGTGGTGGTAGTGGTGATGATGGAGGAGGAGGAGGAGGAGGAGGAGGAGGAGGAACTTGGGTTTTTTTTTTGTAGACGTTCCATTACCAAACTAGGTAACATCATCAGTGCTAGGGATTCTTTATAATATGTCTTTAAGCAATGACTAAATTCACAGTCAGTCACTGAACCACAGTTAATTCATTGGCTGGAGCTTAAATATGTAGGGCGGTTGTACGCATCCATCCAAAATAGTTCATATTCAACTGAAACCATGCTTGTTTCTGGCAAGGTCCTTTCCTCAGCTGGGAGCTCCAGCCTTGACGTCTCCCTCAGAGCAGAAGGATGGCCCTCAGCTTGAAACTAGCTGGCCCTCTTGTGGCCATGTCTGAATCTTCTTCCTTCTTCCCGTTTAGGATGATGTCTCCTCTTTCTATGAAGAACTTCCAGCCTTTAGGCCCTCACCTCCAGCTCCTTCCTGTCAGACGCGGGCAGATCCTTCAGACCAAGCGCACAAACCCGGTTTGGGATCTTCTGAATCCTCCCAGTCAGGGCTGTTCTTCATGGCTCCTCAAAGCCCCGTGCCATCTTCCAGCCTCTCCGAGAAGGACACCCACAGCCTCGCCTCCAGCACCACCACCACCGGCTCTTCCATGGAGGACTCGGCCTCCGGCTCCATCTACGCCTCCATCTCTCCAGCGACTCGCCTCTCGCGGAGGCCCGTGAAGGCCCGACTGTTGACGCTCAACCAGCACCCCATGCTGCCTTTCCCTCGGATCCAGTCGCCAGCCCGGTTGAAACAGCCTTCCCTGGAGACGGCTGGCCCGGCCCCAAGTTCCCCTACCCTCCCGCCCCTTCCTGCCCACCCGGCTGCTTCCCCTCCCGGGGAGAGAGGCAGTTTTGAAGTGGGGAACACTCAGCACTTTATCATGGTGGAAGTTCATCGGCCGAACAGCGAACCGGATGTGAATGAAGTCAAGCCATTGCCTCAAGCTAGAGGTGACCGCTTGGTTCCTTTGAAATGCTTCTTTGACTTAACTCCCTCCTTCTTTCCATCCTTCCTCTGATTTTTCCTTTCTTTTTTTCTTCTTCACTTCCTTCCTGCCCTGACTCTTTCTTTCTTTTTCTTCTTTCCTTCCTTCCTTCCTTGGCTCTTCCTTTCTGCCTTCTTTCCTTCCCTTACTCACTTTCCTTTTTCTTTTTTTTCTCTCTCTCTCTTTCTTCCTTCCTTCTTTCCTTTCTACCTCCTTTCATTCTTTTCTTTCTATTTTTATCTTTCCTTTCTTTCTTTTTCTCCTTACTTCCTGACTTCCTTCCTAACTTCCTTTCTCTTTCTATCTCTTTCTTTCTTCCTTCCTGACTTCCTTCCTAATTTCCTTTCTCTTTCTTTTCTTTCTTTTTCTCTTTTTCTCTCTCCTTTTTTCCTGACTTCCTTCCTCCCTCCTCCTTTCTTTCTTTTCTTTCTATATCTTTCTCTTCTATTTCTTCCCGACTTCCTTCCTTCTCTTCTCCTTCTTTTCTTTTCTTTCTATCTTTTTTTCCTTTCTCTTTCTCCTTTCTTCCTGACTTCGTTCCCTCCTCCTTCCTCTTTTCTTTCTATCTTTATCTTTCCTTTCTCTTTCTCCTGACTTCCTTCCTTTCTTCCTCCTTCCTTTTCTTTCTTTCTTTCTCTTTCTTTCTCTTTCTTTCTCTTTCTCCTTTCTTCCTGACTTCCTTCATAACTTCCTTCCTTCCTGTCTTCCTTATCTAACATGGATAGTGCACAATCTGTGAAGTGGGAGGGAGCCTGCAAGAACTTGCCCTTGATAACATATTCAGTGAGAAGAGAGGTGACCCCAGGGCTTCCTTCTGCTCATCTGATAGCCAGTGCAGCTGCTGTATATTTTCATCCAAATATACAAATGCGTAGTTGTTGCGTGCAAATTTATTTATTTATGTACCCCAGGCAGCCTGGCTACCTTCTTCCCGTCATGAAAACATTATCCATCCCTTATTCGGTGGCTTGCAAAAATGAATATTGAGCAGGCCCCAATCAACAGACCATTTTAAGAGACAAAAGATAACCAGGCAATCAACCCCCCCCCGCCCCTTTAAAAGCTGCATTTAAATGTCTGCCTGGAGCATCCACAGAAGCCATCCTTGTTATCCCATGTTACAATTCGCCCTAGGCTGCATTAACAGAGGGACAGAATCAAGATCACATATTGTTAATACCGCTCTATAAGACCTTGGGAAGGCCATACTTGGGATCCTGCATCCAGTTTTGTTTGCCACGATGTAGAAAAGATGTGGAGACTCTAGAAAGGGTGATGAGAAGAGCAACCAAGAGTATTAGGGGACCGGAGGCTAAAACATACGATGAACGGTTGCAGGAACTGGGTATGCCTAGTCTAGAGAAGGAACACGGTGGCTCAGTGGCTAATAGCAATAGCAGTTAGACATATACCTCTCTAAGCGGTTTACAGAGTCAGCCTATTTGCCCCCAACAACAATCCGGGTCCTCATTTTACCCACCTCGGAAGGATGGAAGGCTGAGTCAAGCCTGAGCCGGTGAGATTTGAACAGCTGAACTGCAGAACTGCAGTCAGCTGAAGTAGCCTGCAGTGCTGCATTTAACCACTGCGCCACCTCGGCTAAGACAGTGAGCTTGTCGATCAGAAAGGTCGGCAGGTCAGCAGTTCGAATCCCTAGCGCCACGTAACGGAGGGAGCTCCCGCGACTTGTCCCAGCTTCTGCCAACCGAGCAGTTCGAAAGCACGTAAAAAAACGCAAGTAGGTAAATAGGAACCACCTTTGGTGGGAAGGGAACAGCGTTCTGTGCACCTTCGGGCGTTGAGTCATGCCGGCCACATGACCACGGAGACGTCTTCGGACAGCGCTGGCTCTTTGGCTTTGAAATGGAGATGAGCAGTGCCCCCTAGAGTCAGGAATGACTAGCATGTACGTGCGAGGGGAACTTTTACCTCTACTTAGTCTAGAGAAAAGAAGGACTAGGGATGACATGACAGGATCTTCCAGTGTTTGAGGAACTTCCCAAAGCACCTGAGGGTAGAACAAGAAGCAATGGATGGAAACTAATCCCATAAGACCTTTATAAAAAGATGGCTAGGAGGAGAGGAACACAAAGCACAACTTTGGAGAATAAATTAGGGTTACCCAAACTGTGGGCGATTAATTAATGAACATTCGGCGCAAGCAACCTCTCGTAATAAATACGGACAGAGAAAGGAGGCTGGCTAATGGATGATGACGCACCCAATTATAAGGAGAGGAATATGGTAAATTTAAGGGATTTATAAGCACTTATATTTTCAGAATGACATTCCCCAAAGCTATTTTATTGCAGGAATAACATTATTGTAGGCATTAAGCAGAAGAGCCTTCTTTAGAACTAAAATATCGGCTTCTTGTTTTACAGCACATGAATGAGAGTGGTTTTCTTTCTTTTTAATTCAAGTTTTTTTATTTTTAATACAAATTATACATACTACAGGAACAAAGTATTGTCTGGGTCTAAACTCTAGAAAGAGTGCAGAGAAGAGCAACAAAGAGGATTAGGGGATTGGAGACTAAAACATATGAAGAACGGTTGCAGAAACTGGGTAGGTCTACTTTGAAGCAAAGAAGGACTAGGGGAAACATGATAGCAGCCTTCCAGTATCTCAGGGGCTGCCACAAAGAAGAGGGAGTCAATCTATTCTCCAAAGCACCTGAGGGCCGGACAAGAAGCAATGGATGGAAACTAACCAAGGAGAGAAGCAACCTAGAACTAAGGAGAAATTTCCTGACAGTGAGAACAATCAACCAGTGCTTGGCCTCTAGAAGTTTCGAATGCACCAACACTCAAAGCTTTTTAAGAAGAGATTGGAGAAATCTCTGTAGAGGTTCTCTAGGTCATGGTTGTCCCAAAGGGTTTTTTTTTTTTCAGGAGGCAACTGGATTTCCTTGTGGTTTTTTTTTTTCCTTTGAAGAAGTTTTGCTTCTCATCCAAGTAGCTTTTTCAGCTCCACTTCCCTGTCTTGGATGAGAAGCCAAACGCAGGGGGTTGGACTAGAAGACCTCCAAGGTCCCTTCCAATTCTGTCGTCCTATAACCTCAGATCAATTAACCGATGGAACGGCTTGCCTCCAGAAGTTGTGGGTTCTCCATCCCTGGAGGTTGGCAAGAAGAACCCAACTCTGTGGATTCTGTTCCTTTTCCTTTCTCTGCTCTGCTGCCTCCTTAACAGCTTGTCTCTCACCGTTTCCCATCCCAGCCTCCACGCTCTCCCAGCTCTCCGACAGCGGGCAGACGCTGAGCGAAGACAGCGGCGTTGACCTGGGGGAAGCGGAGCTGAGCAACAGCAGGGAGAGGACTCAGCTGCTGCAGGGCCTGCCATCAGCGCGAAGTCCCCAGGGAGTCCCCAGATTGGGCAGAGCGGTCGAGGCAGGACCCAAACCGGTGAGGAATCCCTCGGGCACGAGCACCAGCGACAGGCAAAGGGGGTGGGGGTGGGGGGTATCCTAGACCCTTTCCCAGTTCTTTGTCCTCCAATATTACAATAGGATAGGATAGGATAGGATAGGATAGGATAGGATAGGATGGGATAGGCTGGGATAGGATAGGATAGGATAGGATAGGATAGGATAGGATAGGACAGGACAGGACAGGACACCAGGAGAAGAGAAGAGAGCAGAATAAAATAATATAGAATAGAATAAAATAAATTTAGAGCAGAATAAAATGATTTAGAATAGAATAGAATAAATTTAGAGCAGAATAAAATAATATAGAATAGGATGGAACAGAATATAGAATAGAATATAGAATAGAATATAGAATAGAATAGAATAGAATAAAGAATAGAATAGAATATAGAATAAGAATAAGAATAAGAATAGAATAGAATATAGAATAGGATATAGGATATAGGATATAGGATATAGGATATAGGATATAGGATATAGGATATAGGATATAGGATATAGGATATAGGATATAGGATATAGGATAGAATAGAACATAGAATAGAATAGAATAAGAATAGAATATAGAATAAAATATAGAATAGAATAGAATAAGAATAGAATATAGAATAGAATATAGAATAGAATAGCATAGCATAGAATATAGAATATAGAATAGAATATAGAATAGGATATAGGAGATAGAACATAGGACACAGGACATAGAATATAGAATAGAATAGAATAAGAATAAGAATAGAATAACGAATAGAATAGAATAAGAATAGAATATAGAATAGAATAGAATAGAATAGAATGGAATGGAATAGAGTAGAATATAGAATAAAATTGCATAGCATAGAATATAGAATAGAATATAGAATAGGATATAGGATATAGGATATAGAATAGAATAGAATATAGAATAGAATAGAATAAGAATAGAATATAGAATAAAATATAGAATAGAATAAGAATAGAATAGAATAGTAGAATAGAATAGCATAGCATAGAATATAGAATAGAATAGAATATAGAACAGAATGGAATAAGAATAGAATATAGAATGTAGAATAGAATAGGGAATGAATAGGGAATAGAATAGAATAATTTAGAAGAGAAGAGAATGGAACGGAATGGAACAAAATAGAATAGAATATGGAATGAAATGGAATTTAGGTTTAGGTTTTGCCTTAGGTTTTCTACCCAAGGCAAAATTAGAACTCGGGACCTCCCAGTTTCTAGTCTGGCACTTTAACCAGTACCCCAAACTCCCTCTTAGACGAGGAGAAGGGGATGAAAACTCAAGGTGAAACATGTCCTCGTGATTTACACAAAATAAATGTCACTATCCGGTGAATTATACATTTTAATACCCTGTTTTCCCCAAAATAAGACCTCCCCGGATGATAAGCCCAATGGGGATTTTGAGCACATGCGCTAAAATAAGCCCTCCCCGAAAATATTGCAACACAGCAGCAGCCACGAAGTGACCATGCTCTTCACCTCCTGCACCTCAAAAATAATAAGAGATCCCCCGAAAATAAGGCCAAGTGCTTATTTTGGGGGTCAAAAGAAAATAAGACCCTGTCTTATTTTCGGGAAAACACAATAGAGTAAATTATACAAGATTTGCACTTATTAAATCGATTTTGGTAGAAATTAGTGACCACATTTCTCCACTAGAGGGAAGCATTGCCGTTTAAATTTAGGGTAACCCCCCCCCCAAAAAAAGGAAAAGGAGAAAGAAAAATACAACCACACACACCCTGTATTCTCTGTAGACCGCATAATATTTTGCAACAAGCTGGTTTAATTCACACTCAAGACTTCCCCAGGAAAGACGAGCCAGCGAGAATCGGGAGTTTAGTCAAAATTTTGGAGATGAGTCCTTCGTGTCCATGATTCCCATGCCAACTTTGCTCGTCCTTCACTGATGTTCTCTTCCTCTCCATCTCCTTACAGCCAGGACTCCTGGAGCCAACTTCGCATCTAATCCGGGTGCCGAAGAGCGCCCCGACTTTGGGCATTGCCATAGAAGGGGGTGCCAACACGCGACAGCCCCTGCCCAGGATTGTCACGATCCAGGTATGAATTCAGGGGATTCCTTGAGGAAGAGGGGTTTCCTAGAACACGGGAAACACGGACATCCGAGGGAATTCTTTGCAGTAAGAAGGGTTAGAAAAATGCTATGAGACATTTTCCCCACAGCTTTGCTCTTGGACCGATCCTGACCTTGAAGAGCTAAAGAACGGGCCTTTGTGATAAACTTATTACCCTCAACTCCAACAAAACGATTGAATTGTTCTTTCTTTTTTCTTTCTTCCTGCCTACCTACTTTCTTTCTTTTTCTTTCCCTTTCCTTCCTTTCTTTCTTCCTCTCCAATCCTCCTTCCTTCTTTCCCTTTTCCTTCCCTCCTTCCTTTCTTTTCTTTCTCTATCTGTATGTTTGCTTTCTTTCTCTTTTCCTTTCTTTCTCTCTTTCTCTCTTTCTTCCTAACTTCCTTCTTCCTTTTATCTTTCTATCTTGCCTTTCTTTCTTTCTTTTTTTCTCTCCCTCTATACTTCCTCTCTCCCTTCTTTCTTCCCTTCCTTCTTTCCTTCCTGTCTTTTTCTTTCTTTCTTTCTTTCTTTCCTTCTCTTTCCTTCCTTCCTTCCTTTTTTTCTTTCTCTATCTTTCTCTTTCTTTCTTTCTTTCTTTTCCTCTTTCTTTTTCTCTTTCTCCTCTCTTCCTAACTTCCTTCATTCCTTTCTTCCTTTTATATTTCTATCTTGCCTTTCTTTTTTCTCTCCCTCTTTCCTTCCTTCATTCCTCTCTCCCTTCCTCCCCCTTCCCTTCCTTCCTTCCTCCATTTCTTTTTCTTTCTTTTTCTTTCCTTTATTTTTTCTTTCTATATTTATCTTTCCTTTCTTTCTTTTTCTTTTTTTCTCTTTCTCTCTTTCTCCTCTTCTTCTTTCTTCATTCTTTTCTTCCTTTTATCTTTCTATCTTGCCTTTCTTTCTCTCCCTCTTTCCTTCCTTCATTCCTCTCTCCCTTCCTCCTCCTTCCCTTTCTCCTTCCCTTCCTTCCTCTGTTTCTTTTTCTTTCCTTCCCTCCTTCCTTAATTTTTCTTTCTATATTTATCTTTACTTTCTTTCTCTTTCTTTTCCTCTCTTTATCTTTCTCCTTTCCTCCTAACTTCCTTCATTCCTTTCTTCCTTTTATCTTTCTATCTTGCCTTTATTTTTCTCTCTCTCTTTTATTCCCTTCCTCCTTCCCTTCCTTCCCCCGTTTCTTTCTTTCTTTCTTTCTTTCTTTGTTTCATTCCTTCTTTCTTTTTCCTTTCTTTCTTTTTTCTTTCTCTCCATCTTTATCTTTCCTTCCTGCTGCAGAAGGGTGGCTCTGCTCACAACTGCGGCCAGCTGAAGGTGGGACAAGTCATTCTGGAAGTCAACGGCACAGCCCTCCGGGGCAAGGAGCACCGCGAAGCTGCTCGTATCATCGCTGAAGCTTTCAAGACGAAAGAGAAGGATTACATCGATTTCCTCGTCACAGAATTCAACGTTGCACTTTAGGGGTCTTGGGAGACCCCCAAAGCCAAAAGACCAAGAGACGGAAGGAAAGAACAGGGTTACGAGATGTCCGATGTGCCCACTCGCGTGCTCACCTGTACACCCAGGTAGAGCCTAGACAGGATTTCCCACAGAGCAAACTTGGGGTTGGATTGACCTCTCCTCAACATACCGT
Organism: Thamnophis elegans; assembly: GCF_009769535.1. NCBI lineage: Eukaryota > Metazoa > Chordata > Lepidosauria > Squamata > Natricidae > Thamnophis > Thamnophis elegans. Next base: position 33,289,972 of record NC_045556.1, read on the forward strand.
ATTTTCCAGAGTATAAGACGCACCAAGGTTTTGAAGAAGCAATTTTTTTTAAAAGGGGGTTGCACTCTGCAAACCTCCCCAAAATGGCCCATTTTTCACAAAAATGGGCCCGTTCCCCCCCCCCCCAAAAGGCATGAATAGCCTTTAGGTGGCTTGCAGAGTGCTCCTGGGGGTGGGGAGCCCCCAAAAAGAGCAAAAAATGGCCTGTTTTTCACAAAAACGGGTCCGTTTTTTTTCAAAAAAATTGCATGCATAACCTTTAGGAGGCTTATAGAGTACTCCCGGGGGTGGGGGAGCAAAATTGTGCAAAAGGCCCATTTTTCGCTCATTTATGCCCTCCCCGGCTGCCAGGAGCACTCTGGAAGCCTCCTAAAGGCTATGCCCGGCCATTTTTGCAAAGGGGCGGGGCTTCGAGGCAAAAAATGCTGTATTCAGTGTATAAGACGCACCCAGATTTTCAGCCTCTGTTTTGAGGGGAAAAAGTTCGTTTTATACTCCAAAAAATACGGTACTTTCCCTCTGCTAAGTGCCCCAACTTCTAACGGCTCCCCAATTTTGATCGACCTTGAGAAGCCCGTCGTCGTCCTTCTTCCCAGCGACCATCCATTACTGGCTTGTAAACCACCAGTTAGCTCACCTGTCTGTGCTCCTCTGCCTCCGTGTTCGAATAAACTTGGCAAGGCACCTGTCTGTCAAAGTCACCTGCTTTCTCTCGTAGCTCTTCCTACCTTCTTCCCCTTGTATCTTACGGGGAACTTCTTGCGATCACAGCAGGAGAGGATCCAGGCACCGTCAGAGTGAAGTAGAACCATCTGCGCTACATCCGATTCCGGTGTTTTGGGATTTCGCCCCCGTGATGGACACCTCTGCAGGGACCTTGCCCATATTCCCCCTTCCGCCTAGCCAATAAGGGGGGAACCCTTCAAGATTTCACTATCTGTACATAAAAGAGAGACTGTGGTTTAATTTTTCAATAAACACGTTAGAAAAAAGAACCATGGCTGTTATTTGGCTACACCAGCTTTTCCCCACCGTATAAAAGAGCTGTGTTGGTGAACCTCGCCCCAGTTCAGCTCCGCTGCGCAGGTATGTGCACCTTCCACCGGCCAACTGGTCTTTGGGTCCGGACAGGGGGCATGGGGGGGAGGGGGCTGTACACCAGCGGTAGGTTCCTACCAGTTTGGACTGGTTCAGCCAAGTAGGTAGTAATTCGAACCGGTTCTATGCTCGGGGCCGCCATCTTGATTTTCTGTTCTGCACGGGAAGGCAGAAAGGAAAGAAAGAGGGAGAGAAAAAAGAAAGAGAAAGAAAGAAAAGCAAGATAGATAAAAGGAAGGAAGGAAGGAAGGAAGGAAGGAAGTTTGGGAGAAAGGAGAAACAAAGAAAAAGAAAGAGAAACGGATTAAGGAAGGGACGAAGGAAGGAAGGGAGAGAAGAAGGAAGAAAGGAAGTTTGGAAGAAAGGAGAAAGAGAAAGAAAGCAATGGAGAAAGGAAGGGAAGAAGGAAGGAAGGGAGGGAAAGAGGAAAGAAGAAGGGAAGGAAAGAGGGAGAGAAGAAAGAAAGAAAGGCAAGATAGAAATAAAAGGAAGAAAGGAGAAAGAGAAAAAGCAAGAGGAACAAAAAAAGGAAGGGAAGAAGGACGGGAGGGAGAGAGGAAGAAATGAAGGAAAGAAGAAAGGGAAAGAAAGGCAAGATAGAAATAAAAGAAAGAAAGGAGAAAAAGAAAGAAACAGAGAAAGGAAGGGAAGAAGGAAGGAAGGGAGAGAGGAAGGAAGAAAGGAAGTTTGAGAGGGAGAAAGAAAGAAAAAGAAAGAAACGGAGAAAGGAAGGGAAGAAGGAAGGAAGGAAGAGGGAGAGAAGAAAGAGAAAGAAAGGCAAGATAGAAATAAAAGGAAGGAGAAAAAGAGAAAAAGAAATGGAGAAATGAAGGGAAGAAGGAAGGAAGGGGGAAGGAAAAAAGGAAGGAAAGAGGGAGAGAAGAAAGAGAAAGAAAAAGATAGAAATAAAAGGAAGAAAGGAGAAAAAGAAAGAAACGGAGAAAGGAAGGGAAGAAGGAAGGAAGGGAGGAAGGAAAAAAGGAAGGAAAGAGGGAGAGAAGAAAGAGAAAGAAAAAGATAGAAATAAAAGGAAGAAAGGAGAAAAAGAAAGAAACGGAGAAAGGAAGGGAAGAAGGAAGGAAGGGAGGAAGGAAAAAAGGAAGGAAAGAGGGAGAGAAGAAAGAGAAAGGAAAGATAGAAATAAAAGGAAGGAAGAAGAAAGAGAGAAAAAGCAAGAGAAACGGAGAAAGGAAGAAGGTGGAAGGGAGAGAGGAAGAAAGGAAGGAAAAGGGGAAAGCTTAAGAAAAGGCAGGCTTCGCCTTCCCTTCAAAGCTCTTCTTAAGTTAATGACTCCCTCCCCGCTGCCCCCGCCTCCCTCAAGCTGCAATTGGGGGAGAGCCTTGTCATTTGCAGCTCTGGCCTAGCTGGCTCCTCCCCCGCCTCCAGATGCGTTTCGACACTGGCTCCTCGCAGCAGCAGCAGCCGCCAATTCAGGGCTCCAGGAAACGAACCGCCCTTGTTCCAAAAACTTCGCAGGCTGCAAAACTCCGAAGAAAGTTGCCTCCCTCAACTAAGTTTGGCCAAGTAAATATTGGGGCTGGGGAGGGTGGGCTCTCCCCGCGGTGGGTCTGTATCTCTGCCCTTCTTCTTTGGCTGCTTGCGGAGGTGGCGGGTTTGGGTGGGTGGGTATTGCAATGGAGGGGGTGTGTGCGTGTGTTTTTTAAGGCAAAAGGGCTTGCGACCACCCCTTGCGTCGTCTTTTCTTGCTAGTTTGACCGCTCTTTTTAAAACCTGCATCCTTGGGAAGGTTATTTTAATGCGGATCGGAACCAGATTATTTTTGGGTTGGGGGGGGGAAGGGAGGGAGTTGAAAACGTGGCTCTGTTTAGTCACCCGTTGGGACGCTCTTTCCCCACCCACCCCGCTTGATTTGGGGGATTCCCCCCCTCCAAACGAACCCCCCGCGTCCGCTTTAACCAACTCTCTGCTCATCCTTTTTTACTTCGCGCGCCTCGCGGACGCAGCGCCCAGTCAGGTCGGGGTATCCACGATGGTGCGAGCTAACTAAAGAATCGCGCTGCCTTCATGAGCGCCAGGAACGTGCTTTGCCTTGTGTGTGTGTATTTGTCCAGGCTGGATTTGAACCTGCCTGTTGCTCTGGTTACCTTGAAGGAATGAAGGGAGGGGGGAGCCATCGCCTGTAGAAACGCCTTGTTGGTTTCAACTCTTGCTAAGCAACGGAACGCTGCTGGCTCCTGGTGAGCTGATCCGCCTGTCCTCGTAAGAGTTTTTAAAAAGATTTTTCCTTTCTTCTTTCTTTATTTCAAGGGGATGTTAAATCAAGAAGGAAGGAGAATTTTTTCTGGCAGGGAGAACAATGGAATAACTTTGGTTTCTGGAGTCCTGGGTGCTCATCCCTGGAGGTTTTCAAAAAAGAAAATAGTCCGGACAACCATTTGACTGGGAGGGTATAAAGCTGGTGGCTTGAGCAGGGGTTGGTCTAGAAGACCTCTGTGGTCCCTCCCGGCCCTATGAGTCTATAATATAGTCCATGAGCAGGACTGGAGGAGCAAGGGATGGAAACTAATCAAGGAGAGAAGCTACTTAGAGCGAAAGAAAAAAAATTCCTGGGTGAGAAAAATCACAGTGGAACAACTTGCCTCCAGAAATGGTGAGTGCTCCAACACAAGAGGTTTTTAAGAAGAGATTGGACAGCCTGAAATGGTATGTAAGGTTTCCTGCTTGAGCAGGGGGTTGGACTAGAAGACCTCCAAGGTCCCTTTTAACTCTGTGTTAAAACCCCTTTAACTTTTAACACAGTGCTTTAGTGGCTAAGATGATGAGCTTGTTGATCAGAAAGGTCGGCAGTTCAGCAGTTCAAATCCCTAGCGCCACGTAATAGAGTGAGCTCCCGTGACTTGGCCCAGCTTCTGCCAACCTAGCAGTTCGAAAGCAGGTAAAAATGCAAGTAGAAAAATAGGGACCCCCTTTGGTGGGAAGGGAACAGCGTTCCGTGTGCCTTCGGCGTTGAGTCATGCCGGCCAGATGATCACGGAGACGTCTTCGGACAGCGCTGGCTCTTCGGCTTTGAAGCAGAGATGAGTACCGCTCCCTAGAGTCGGGAACGACTGGCACAGATGTGCGAGGGGAACCTTTCCCTTTATTATGATTTGCCTGTGCTGTAGTGGTTTAACTTAACTTTAGTTTACTGTGGCTTCCTGGGTTGTGCAAACCTTATGTTCGTTGTCTGGTGGAAACCTACAAAATGGGTAGATGTGGTAACTAGCTAAGGCTCACCAAAAGAGGAAACGCAGAACCCTAAGATGGGAAGGATACCTCAGAGATCCTGCAGTCTACCTCCCTGCACAAGGAGGTTAACTGTTAAGCATGTAACGAATAAGTATGGCTTGGATTTCACTCTCTGAATTGGGATCTCTGGTGGATTTTTCCTTCTTAGAATACAAAGTAGGTAAGTACCACATTTGGGGTGGGGGTGGGGTGGAGTTGTGTGGCCTTGGTTTAAAGAATGCTTAATGTTTCTTACTCGTGCCATTGAGCACATGTGTTCCTAGTAGCAATAGCAATACCCCTTAGACTTATATACCGCTTTATAGTGTTTTACGGCCCTCTCTAAGCGGTTTAAGAGAGTCAGCATATTGCTCCCAACATTCTGGGTCCTCATTTTACCCACCTCGGAAGGATGGGAAGATTGAGTCAACCTTGTAGGATTTTTTGGGTTGTTGTTGCTAGTTGCAAAGTTGCATCCGACCCACATGGACAATGTTCCTCCAAGCCTTCCTATCCTCTACCATCCTCTGGAGTTAATTGAAGCTCACGCCGACTGCTTCGGTGGCTCCATCCAGCCACCTCCTTCTCTGCCATCCCCTTCTTCTTTTGCCTTCCATCCTTCCCAGCATGAGGCTCTTCTCCAGGGAGTCCTTCCTTCTCAGCAGGTGGCCAAAGTCTTTGAGTTTCCTCTTCAGGATCTGGCCTTCTAAAGATCACTCAGGGTTGATCTCCTCTAGGACTGACCGGTTGGATGGCCTTGCAGTCCAAGGGACTCAATGCAGGAGTCTTCTCCAGCACCAGAGTTCAAAGGCCTCCATTCTTTGGCGCTCAGCCTTTCTTATGGTCCAACCTTCACAGCCGTCCATTGCAACTGGGGAAACCACACCCTTGACTAGACACACTTTTGATTGGCAGGGTGATGTCTCTGCTTTTTAGGATGCTGTCTAGATTTGCCACCACTTTCCTCCCCAGGAGTAAGCGTCTTTTAATTTACTTCCTTGTCAAAGCAACTGTGGATGCTTCGTAGCATCGTAGACTATTGTGAGAATTCCTTGTCAGATACAAATTCAAGTAGGAACTGTGAGAACCAGAGCATTTATCTATGTTTCTATCTTTGTACCTTACCTGTGTAATCTTATCTATCCTATGTTTCTACTTATGTATCTTCATTTCTATCTATGTATTTGTCTAGGTATCTATCTCCTTTCTCCAACCAAGTCCCTACCCAAATATAGAACCTTATACAGGTAGTCCTCCACTTACTAGTGACCGTTCAAAGTCACTAAACAGCACGATGATCATTTTTCACACTTACAACTATCGCAGCCTCTCCGTGATCATAATTCAGATGCTTGGCAAGTGGTTCATACTTAACGACCGTTGCAGTGTCCCAGGGGCATCACGTGATTCCCCTTCTGCGACTTTCTGACGAGCAAAGTCAACGGAGAAGCCCGATTCTCTTAACAACCGGGTGACTAACTTTAGGTGGCGCAGTGGTTAAGAGCGTAGTACTGCAGGCTACTTCTGCTGACTGCAATTTGGCAGTTCGAATCTCACCAGGCTCAAGGTTGACTCAGCCTCCCGTCCTTCCGAGGTGGGGCAAATGAAGACCCAGATTGTTGGGGGGCAAGAGGCTGACTCTGTAAACCGCTTAGAGAGGGGTGTAAAAGCACTATGAAGCGGTGTATAAGTACTATTGCTATTGTCCTTCCTTCCTTCCTTCCTTCCCAGTGGTTAGAACACAGTATTGCAGCCTAATTCTGCCCACTGCCAGCAGTTCAATTCTTAGCAGTTCAAAGTTGACTCAGCCTTCCATCCTTCCAAGGTGGATCAAATGAAGACCCAGATTGTTGGGGGCAAGAGGCTGACTCTGTAAACCGCTTATAGTAGGCAGTAAAAGCACTGTGAAGAGGTATATAGGTCTAAGTGCTATTGCTATAGTCCTTCCTTCCTTCTTTCCTTCCTCTTTCTCTTTTCTTTTCCTTCCTTCCTTCCTTCCTTCCTTTCCCTCCCTCCCTCCCTCCCTCCCTCCCTCCCAGTGGTTAGAATGCAGTACTGCAGCCTAATTGAGAGAGCCGAGGTGGTGCAGTGGTTAAATGCAGCACTGCAGGCTACTTCAGCTGACTGTAGTTCTGCAGTTCGGCTGTTCAAATCTCACCGGCTCAGGGTTGACTCAGCCTTCCATCCTTCCGAGGTGGGTGAAATGAGGACCCAGACTGTGGGGGCGATATGCTGACTCTGTAAACTGCTTAGAGAGGGCTGAAAGCCCTATGATGCGGAATATAAGTCTAACTGCTATTGCTATTGCTAATTCTGCCCACTGCCAGCAGTTCAATCCTTAGCAGCTCCAAGTTGACTCAGCTTTCCATCCTTCCAAGGTGGGTAAAATGAGGACCCAGATTGCTGGGGAAAAGAGGCTGACTCTATAAACCACTTAAAGAGGACTATTTTGCTAGGGATAATTAGAGAAGCGTTTGCAAAGGAAATCAATCATATTATAATACATATTCTGACAGCAGCAAGAATAACATATGCTCAAAATTGGAAATTAGACAGCATACCTTCTGAAAACATGATAATTTTAAAAATGGTGCGTGGAAATGGTCAAATTAACTTTTAAACTGCAAGATAAAGAAGATAAACAATACCATACAGTATGGGAGAAATGGTATTATTGGTTAGAGAACAGGAATAACAAATGAATGTGTGTGTGTGTGTGTGTGTGTGTAATATTGGGTTATAGGGAATATAAATGTAAAAAGGAAATAGCAAATGTAAAACGAATGGGAAATATGTATGACGACAAACAAAATGTGATATACTGATGTCTTAGGAACAGGAAGAATAGGATTGGGAAAGAATTTGGAACACAAATTATAAACTAACACGATCAGCAGCACTTAAAGGAAATATATACAAAATGTTTTATTGTTGGCATTTATCACCAACAAGATTGGCTAAAATGTACCCAAACATGAAGCCGACCTGCTGGAAGTGTAAAAAAGTACAAGGGACTTATTATCACATATGGTGGACCTGCCCGGAAACATAAAAATATTGGACAAAAATTTGGAAATGGGTGCAAGAAATTACAGGAGAACAGATAAAATACAAACCCGAAATCTTTCTAATGGGAATAATCAAAGGGAAATATACAAAGAAAATTAAGTACATATTAACATTAAGTACATCTGCTAACTCCAGCTAGAATAGCATTTGCCCAATGCTGGAAACAAAATAACACCCCCTCGGACGAATTAGTGATTAAAAAAACTTTGGATTGTTCAGAGATGGACAAATTAACACTGAAATTAAAAGATAAAGAAGAGTCGGAATATTATGAAATTTGGAACAATTGGTACAAATGGCTGCAAAACAAGAATAAAATTAATTAAGCCAAAAAACAATATATAAATATATATATATAGAACTGTGTATAAAGGTGTGTAAATATAGAAGCGAAATATTATATACATGTACAGGTATGATGACATAACAATGTTGATGTAATGACCGTAAAGTGTTATAGAAGGGGGGGGAAAAAATGCTAACAGGAACAGGAAGAATGGATGTTGAATGTGGTTTTTAAAAAGTTTTAATAAAAAATATTTATAAAAAAAAGAGAAGGGACTGTAAAACAATGTGAAGCGGTATATAAGTTTAAGTCCTCTTGCTATTTATCAACTGCAGTGATTCACTTAACAACTGATGCAAGCAAGGTCATAAGAGGGGGCAAAACTCGCTTCACCAAGGGCTCCCTTCATTGCAACAAAAATGTTGGTTCTCTTTCGTGCTTACAATTCTGTCTGGCATGTTCACTTCTTCTCTAGTCTCACCTACCTATTTTGGAGATGAGGAAAAAAAACCCAATTCTTTTCAATCTTTTAGCCATTCTGCCCCAGGATGAATTGTGTGCCTTTTGTGCACTTGTGAAGAAGATTAACCAGTTTTGGTTTAAGTGAATTGGGGAGCCTCTCGCTTAAATCTCGGGGTACCAGATGGCTTGCTGTAGAACCATGTTCAGGAGAAGGGAAGAGAGAGGGGGAGTGGGAACCCTGCAAAAATCCACACGAAACTCTCCCCGCGGCACTTACCAAAAATAAAATGGTTATGCAAACAATTTAGTAGAAGGAAACAGTATCGTGGGGGGGGGGAGATAAGATCTGTACCGTTAACAGCTTTCTAACTTTAATAACTTTTGTTCCGCTTCAACATGGTCGCCTTAAGCTTCTTTCTCCGTCACTGAGAGCTCTTGCACCAGAGACCAATTCTTTCATATATATGTATGTATGTATGTATGCATGCATGTATGTATGTATATATATATGTGTGTGTGTATATATATATATATATATATATATATATATATATATATATATATATATATATATATATATATATATATAAAGTTTTTACATACATTCACATAGTTATTGTTTTCATTTATATTTGTTTTTTCCATATAAAAAGGTTAAAATCTGGGTTGCTTTGCTTACCATCCCCTACACCTATCTTATGTTATATCCACCCTATTTTTCCATTCTCTTTTCTCCCTCCCTGAAGAGCCGAGGTGGCGCAGTGGTTAAATGCAGCACTGCAGGCTACTTCAGCTGACTGCAATTCTGCAGTTCGGCTGTTCAAATCTCACCGGCTCAGGGTTGACTCAGCCTTCCATCCTTCCGAGGTGGGTAAAATGAGGACCCGGATTGTTGTTGGGGGCAATATGCTGACTCTGTAAACCGCTTAGAGAGGGCTGAAAGCCCTATGAAGCGGTATATAAGTCTACCTGCTATTGCTATTGCTATTCCCTCTCTTCTCTACTTCCTTCCTTCCTCCTCTCTTTTCCCTTTCCTTCTTCCCTTGCCTCTCCCCTACTCCTCTCTTCCTCTTCCCCTTCCTACCCTTTCTCCTTCTCTTTCTGCCCCTTCCATCCTTCCTCTCGTTTCCTCTTTCTTCCTTCCTTCCCCTTTCCTCTCTTCTCCTCTCCTCCTCTCTTCCTTTCCTTTTCTATTGTTGTGGTTATCTCTTTTCAACTCCCAACTGGTGTATTTTTGGGATGGTATTCCTGCCAACCCAGTTATAATTTTATGCTTATCATTTCCTATTCCCTTTTCTTCGCTATCATATCCTATTTTTTCCATGTCTCATTCTTGAACATATACTTGTATATTAATACTTCCTTTTCTTTGTTCCCCCTCTTCCCACCCCCTTTTTTTCATTTAATAGTGTGTCATCTGGGTTCTATATCTGTCTCTTGCTTTCTTTTCTAGATTTCTTTCTCTCACCAGTCATACAATCTTCTCCATATCTTGAAGTACACCGATTCCTCTTTATTCGGGGACCAATTCCTTCTGTGTCCAATCACACTTGGCCAATAAAAAAAAAACTATTCTATTTATCCCTGCCTTTATTTTTATTTATTCATTTGGTTTGTCAAACATGTACGAGATAACAGGTAACATGAACACAGGAAATGGGTACGAATAAATGGGGACAGTAGAAAAGGGAGGGTAGGCAGGAATGCTGGTGTGCTTATGAACCAGAGGTGGGATTCAGCCGGTTCGCACCTACCTGGGAGAACCGGTTGTTAACTTTCTAAGCAGTTTGGAGAACCGGTTGTTGGAAGAAATCTCCTTTTGTTTCTTTCTACTTTACAGGGAAAGCAGGAAGGAAACATCCTGGTGTTGTTTCTAGCTAATCTTTGTTGCCCTGCTTACAGAAACTGCCTCTCTGGTTAACCCTTATGACATTGCAACAGTTGAGGCGAAGCGCCCATTGACCTGAGTGACGTTGAGTTGGCCGCACCCACACAGTCACATGATCACCGAGCCACGCCTACCCAGCTGGTGATTAAGGAAGAGAACCGGTTGTTAAATTATTTGAATCCCACCACTGTTATGCACTCATGGAGTTCTTAGGAATGGGGTGAGGTCCACGTTAGACAGGGTTTTTTTTAAAAAAAAGCTTTTTATTTTTTCATTTTCATAACAAATAACCACATGCATACTTTTACATAACCAGCATTATTTTATATTATTAAATATTTATATCACTCCATCTTACCATCAACTCCCAAAAATGATTATTGGCTCTTCTGCTCTCCATACACCGTATTTGTACCCTATTCATCACTTTCTCCTCCCTCTCTCCTCCTCCTCCCTACCTCCTTTCTTCCTTCTGTCATCCTTCTCTTCTCTACTTCCTCTCTCCTTCTCCTCTCTCCTTTGTGCACTCCTTCTTTCTCTCCTCCTCTTACCTCCCCTCCTGACCCTCTCTTCTTCCCTTTATCTCTCTCCTCTCTTCCACTCATCTTCATCTCATTTTCTTGGTGTGTTTCAGCCTCCGAGCAAGCTTCATTCTATGTGGACGGCATTTATAATTTCATTTCAATAAATATCTTTAATTTTAACATATATCCTCACGAAAGAAAAAAAGTATACATATATAACAACACGCTCGGAAGTTTAAGGTTGAAGCTGGGAGGGGGGGGTTTCCTTTTTTAAAACACTCGCTTTACAGGGGTGTATGTATAGGAGGGTGTGTGTGTCCTTTTGCACTTAAAGGATACACACCGAGCACCGTTAACATTTTCTTGCCTATTTGGTGTCTCTTTGACCTTGCATTGTCCATTAGATCTTAGAAAAGTCATCTATGACTGGGAGAAATCTGATTTCCCCCCCCTCCACGACAATTGTTTCCATTTGGCTGGCTAACTAAAGTAGGGGGCTAATTCAGAGACATGCCCTAGGCTCTTCTGAGCTTCCCAGCCAGATGTTTCTGGGATTGTGGAGGCGGGTAGAGGCTTGCTGCGAATTAGGGGGAGGGGGAATTGAGTGTCTGTAATAGAGAGTGAGTTGGGGATGGGGGAAAGCAGATGGATATTAATTAGGTTAGCGGTGGCAAGACCTGTCTTATTACTCGGGTGGCTGTCAGTCAACTTTCTTTGTCTTGTTTGATAAGCCAGGGAGAGAGGAAGACTCATGTCCTATTATCCTTACAGCTTGCATTTGTGTCACTCAACTGGCAATCTTTAAAAATGCAACGTGCTTTGGAACAATAGGAATAGAGAACGTTGTGACTTTATTGGTTGAGGCCATCAGCTGTCCAGTTTTGGGGATGGAAGGCAGCTGTCCAGAATTTCAGATGGGTCTATCTCTGAGCCTCATCTGGAGAAGAATTGAACACGTGACTTATTTAGCTAATCAAACTAGATATTCTGTCTTGAACTGGACATGTTTGGCATTTAGTCAGTGTCACTGTAATTAAATTATCTTTTTTTTATCCCCTTGGCTGTCCCTTCTGCCTTTTTAAGAGCTTCCGAAATGCTTCTCAGAGCTCAGGTCAAAAGGCTTCCAAAATGCATCGATCAATGTATGTATGTGTAGAAAAAGAACAGGCAGAGCTGTGGGTAGAGTTAAGCAAATCAACAGCCTAGAGTCCTTACGTTGCCACAAACTATCCAAGTTGAACCCCTTCTGAATTCCATTGACCCTTATCTGGAGCCAAATTAGTTTTGATGAACTTTTAGTTGACAAGATTCTTGTGAACCAGTGAATCAATCAACCTTCTATGCAGCAACCTAACTGGTGGTTCTGATTCTTTGTGCCCCAATAGAGTGGGGACAACTCACAAAATTTTCAGGCGCTGAACCAGTAGTAATGGCACCAGGAACCCACCCCTGCTGGTGGCATAGGGAATTCTGTTGTGAGCAGAGGAGTGGAGGACTCTTCTTACGGAATACCTCTGGACCTGCTCAATTGTATCAATGTCCGATATACAGTGTGGATTCCAGGCAGACGAGTTGTATTCGAGGATTGGTCTGGCAAAGGTTTTGTATGTTTTGTGTCTTCTGCCTGGAAGTCCCGGGGTATTCTTTGAGGGCTTAATATCTGGAAGAAACCCATAGCTTCAAAAATCTCTACAGCCAGAGAGAATTTTTACAAGATGTTTTATAGATGGCATTTGGATCCTAAAAAATTAGCTTGTATGTATTCAAACTTTCAACCGAAATGCTGGAGATGTGATTGTGTTGATGCTACGTATTATCATATATGGTGGACTTGTAAAAAAAGATTTTGGATAAAAATATGGTGGATTATTCAAAATATTCTTAAAAAGAGGATAAAGTTTACTTCTCAGTTATTCTTGTTAGGTATAATTACAGATTGTACAGTTATAGAGACTAATTTGATTCTGAATTTAACAACGGCAGCAAGATTGTTGGTGGCGCAGTACTGGAAGAAGGAAGAATTGCCTACCATTCAAGAATGGGCGTTAAAAGTAACAAATTTAGCAGAGATGGCTAAAATATCAGCATACCTCAAGGATCATTCAGACAAGAAATACAAGCTGGAATGGAGAAGATGGATTGATTATATCCAAAATAAATATGGGATTAAGAAATTTCAGATAGCTTATGAATGAACTAACAAGGAATGTTACAACTTATCTAAAGTTGGCTTTACAAAAGGAGAGTTAAAGTACAAGCGAGGGATTATGCTAAAGCTAATTAGTTTATTTTAGTGTATGGTTGCTAAATGTTTATACCCTGTATTTGCTGTGGGAGGGGGGGGAAGGGGGGAGGGGATGTGGGATTGGGGGGGAGGGAGGGAAGGGGAAAGGTATATAATTGTAAAACTCATTAAAACTTTTAATTAAAAAAAAATCTCTGCAGCCAGAATTCCATCTCTGAGCATTTCAGAGTGACTAATGTCACGGTGTTCACTTCTGATGCTCAAAGCAATTTCGAAACCAAGGTTGCTGAGCCGCTAAGAGATTTTGCACCAAGCGAAATTGTCCTCTGCAGAGCTGCTTCTTGAGGTCTCTTTTGCAGCCTGCAAGGCGTTCTTTAACTTCGCTATTCCGCTGATGTATTTCTCACTCCTCTGTGGTTAGACAGCTTCTTCTCCCCCCCCCCCCCCCCCATGGCCTATTTCTCCATTACGGTCTTTGGCAATTCTGCTTTTAGTTTGGCAACAGGTCTTTTTATTTATTCTGAGCTTCCTCTTCACACTTCAGGTCTGTTTTTTTTCAGGCTGTCGGTCTGACTCGGATCATCTTGAGTCCAACCAACATCCTGGGTTTTGCATTTCTGTGACCTGGCTTACAGTAGAATTAATTGGGTGCAAATGTTTTCTGGCAATTGACAGGTTTATTTTTTCCATTTTAAAGCGTTTGTGGTTTTCTACCTCAATTGCAGGTTGTTTTAGTATCTTCTATTGAATTTTATTCTTGCTGCACACAATTATCCCTGTCTGTGTGTGTGTGTGTGTGTGTGTGTGTGTGTGTTTCTCTCTTTCTCTGCCTCTCTGTCTTTCTCTCTCCTCTCTGCTCTCTGTCTGTCTATCTGTCTCAATATCTTTCTATCTGTGTCTCTCTCTTTCTCTGTCTCTATCTCTCGCAATCACTCTCTCATACACATAAAACACAATCTCTCTATCTCTCCTCTCTGCTCTCTCTGTCTCTCTGTCTTTCTCTCTGTGTCTCTCTCTTTCTCTCTGTCTCTGTCTGTCTTACAATCCCTCTCTCACACACATAAAATATAATCTCTCTCTCTAGCTCCTCTCTGCTTCCTCTCTCTGTCTCTCTGTCTCAATACCTTTCTATCTGTGTCTCTCTCTTTCTCTCTGTCTCTATCTGTCTCGCAATCCCTCTCTCATACACATAAAATACAATCTCTCTATCTCTCTCCTCTCTGCTCTCTGTCTCTATATCTTTCTCTCTGTGTGTCTCTCTATCTCTGTCTGTCTCACAATCCCTCTCTCACACACATAAAATACAATCTGTCTCTGTCTAGCTCCTTCTGCTTTCTCTCTGTCTGTCTTTCTCAATATCTTTCTATCTGTGTCTCTCTCTTTCTCTCTGTCTCGCAATCCCTCTCTCATACACATAAAACACAATCTCTCTCCTCTCTGCTCTCTCTCTGTTCTCTGTCTCTATATCTTTTTCTCTGTGTGTGTGTCTCTCTCTCTGTCACTATCTGTCTTGCAATCCCTCTCTCATACACATAAAACACAATCTCTCTCCTCTCTGCTCTCTCTCTGTTCTCTGTCTCTATATCTTTTTCTCTGTGTGTGTCTCTCTCTCTGTCACTATCTGTCTTGCAATCCCTCTCTCATACACATAAAACACAATCTTTCTATCTCTCTCCTCTCTGCTCTCTCTCTCCCCTTCTCTCTCTCTCTTTCTCCTATCTCAACCTTGTTGGCCAAATGTTGGATCACTGCCTGGAGGAGATCCAAAATCTGATGCAAAGAACCTTCTGTATGCTCCCCACAGCATCCAGGACCTTTGTTGAATTACCAAGGCAACCTCAAACTAAAATAAAATCCAAGCAACCTCTCTGCACAGTCCTCAGATTACCGACTGGAGCTCCCTGGCCACTTAAGGTGACAGCAGACAGATTCAGATGGGGAATCCAGGGTGGGAAGGAAAAAAACCCCAACCAACTAAAATAAACCAGCATATTAATTCACTTTGGAGATGAAGATCGTGGCAGCTTTCCAGAGAGGCTTAGAACAAGCAAACATTCACGGATTTTGGAAATATATAAAAATGGGACCTGGGGCAGTGGCAGTTCCAAATAAATGATCCACAAAACATTTATTCTTCTATCCTTTCCTATGTGGAAATAAGTAAAAAAAACAAAAAACAACCAAAATTACATGGGGGAAACATAGAAAAGAGTTACAAATGGAAGATATTTCTAACTCTCTTCTATTTTAGAATACAATACAAATGAGGTACAGATTTATAAATTATAAATTTACAGATGCAAATGGTAGCCAGTTTGGTCAGTGAGTTGGTGAGTTCTAGTTCAGCTTTAGGCATGGAAGGCAGCTGGGTGAGTTTGGGCCAATCACCAGGAGCTGGTGAGTTCTAGTCCAGCTTTAGGCATGGAAGGCAGTTGGGTGAGTTTAGGTCAATCACCAGGAGCCGGTGAGTTCTAGTCCAGCTTTAGGCATGGAAGGCAGTTGGGTGAGTTTGGGACAATCACCAGGAGCCGGTGAGTTCTAGTCCAGCTTTAGGCATGGAAGGCAGTTGGGTGAGTTTAGGTCAATCACCAGGAGCCGGTGAGTTCTAGTCCAGCTTTAGGCATGGAAGGCAGTTGGGTGAGTTTGGGACAATCACCAGGAGCCGGTGAGTTCTAGTCCAGCTTTAGGCATGGAAGGCAGTTGGGTGAGTTTAGGTCAATCACCAGGAGCCGGTGAGTTCTAGTCCAGCTTTAGGCATGGAAGGCAGTTGGGTGAGTTTGGGACAACCACCAGGAGCCGGTGAGTTCTAGTCCAGCTTTAGGCATGGAAGGCAGTTGGGTAAGTTTGGGACAACCACCAGGAGCCGGTGAGTTCTAGTCCAGCTTTAGGCATGGAAGGCAGTTGGGTGAGTTTGGGACAATCACCAGGAGCCGGTGAGTTCTAGTCCAGCTTTAGGCATGGAAGGCAGTTGGGTGAGTTTGGGACAATCACCAGGAGCCGGTGAGTTCTAGTCCAGCTTTAGGCATGGAAGGCAGTTGGGTGAGTTTGGGACAATCACCAGGAGCCGGTGAGTTCTAGTCCAGCTTTAGGCATGGAAGGCAGTTGGGTGAGTTTGGGACAATTACCAGGAGCCGGTGAGTTCTAGTCCAGCTTTAGGCATGGAAGGCAGTTGGGTGAGTTTGGGACAATCACCAGGAGCCGGTGAGTTCTAGTCCAGCTTTAGGCATGGAAGGCAGTTGGGTGAGTTTGGGACAATCACCAGGAGCCGGTGAGTTCTAGTCCAGCTTTAGGCATGGAAGGCAGTTGGGTGAGTTTGGGACAATTACCAGGAGCCGGTGAGTTCTAGTCCAGCTTTAGGCATGGAAGGCAGTTGGGTGAGTTTGGGACCAGGAGCCGGTGAGTTCTAGTCCAGCTTTAGGCATGGAAGGCAGTTGGGTACCTTTCAGCCAGCCCTTCTCAGTCAGCCCAGCTTACCTCAAAGAGTTGTTGTTATGGGAAAAATAGGGGGAGGAAGGTATTTTGGATATGTTCCTGTCTTGAGTTATTCCTAAAAATAATAAAGGGGGATACAATTTTTATTTTAAAAAAAATATTCCTATTCAGGCTCCTTGGAACAGTGTAAAAATTGAGGCAGGCAATTGCTCTAGAAAATCCTTATCTAAAAGCACCAGGATGTAATAAACAGAAGCATGGAACCTGAGCATACAAATCCAGCAAGATTTTTTTATTCTCTCCCCCGGCCAAATTTACCCTCCTTCATAGCCTCGGTTGCTTAAAATGTGGAGCCCTACTTTTAAAGACATACAAAACACTTCCTCTTGTTTTTCTGGCCTTCCTCAAAAGAAAATTTCGCCAGAATGCTGTGAAATTTATTGAAGTTTCGCAGCATTGAAGGAGAACTTATTTTTATTTTTATTTATTTAAATGGTTCATCACCCAGGGCCACTCAGATGCGCTTGCTTTTATAGAGAAGTGGAGAGAAAGCCGAGAGATTTTGAAAGCGGGATGACCGTTTCCCAAAATCCTTTGGCAGCTACGCAAAGATGGAGTCCCGAAAATTAAGATTGTAGAAGTGACTTCAGCCGACAATCCTCCTTCGATATCTCAAAAATGAAAACAGCAAACAACTTTCCCCAACAGATCTATAATTTAGAAAAGAACAGAATAACGGAGTTGGAAGGGACCTTGGAAGTCTTCTAGTCCGACCCCCTGATCAATCATGAGACTCTGGACAAGTGGCTGTCCACTCACTTCACTTTTTTAATAGTATTTATTGAGTTTTCTAACATTTAAAAGACCAAACACACACACAAAAAAACAAATTTACACTTTCCATATCTGTATCCATATCTTTCGTAACAATCTTTATTTACGAAAAATTCTATCTCTACATCATTATCCTAAGTTATATGCTTATTTAAACACACTATCTATTATGCTTTTGCTCTTTGTAACCTTATGTTTTATGCTTACTCTCAAGCCAGGAATACTATCTATTCCAAATTTGATAGTACTCGGTTTCTTCCCTCGCCTTCGTTTCCCTATCCATCTCTGCACATTCATAGATTTTCCTTCTTATATTTGGGTCTGACGGCGTATCTGTTTGTTTCCAATTCTGTGCTAAAAAGGTTCTGCTTGCGGTTAATACGTGCAGCATAATTTTTTCTCCATTTTCCCATCAAAGATTCCCAGGAGGAACAATTCCAGCTTCA
This sequence comes from Thamnophis elegans, assembly GCF_009769535.1. Lineage (NCBI taxonomy): Eukaryota > Metazoa > Chordata > Lepidosauria > Squamata > Natricidae > Thamnophis > Thamnophis elegans. The sequence continues at coordinate 33,307,484 of NC_045556.1, forward strand.
ACTCTACCCTATGTTCAGTTAAGAGCCGAGGTGGCACAGTGGTTAGGGTGCAGTACTGCAGGCCACTTCAGCTGACTGCTATCTGCAGTTCGGTGGTTCAAATCTCACCGGCTCAAGGTTGACTCAGCCTTCCATCCTTCCGAGGTGGGTAAAATGAGGACCCAGACTAGGGGTGGGGGGGCAATATGCTGACTCTGTAAACCGCTTAGAGAGGGCTGAAAGCCCTATGAAGCGGTATATAAGTCTAACTGCTATTGCTATTGCTATCTCTTCGAGCCACTTCCTTATCTGACGCCAATATTTGGGGCAGGTGGTCCAGTCTCTTCTTAAAAGCCTCACCATCCATGGAAGAGGACTTTCTTGTCTACAACTCCCTGAAGTTTCATTTCTCATTAGTATTGCGCTGATCTGGGCTTTTATGGTCATATTTTTCAGAGTTTCCCATGATTCTTGAGTTGTTTTCCCAAGAATCTTTCCCAAGTTCTCTCTGCGTTTATTAAAATCAGCTCTTTCAAAATCTAAGACTCTGGTGTCATTATGCTCTGTTGCTTGTGTTTGTATTATGTTGAATTCTAATATGACATGGTGACTCTCCCCCAAGGTTCCTGCAGTTTCAACTCCCTCTATCACTTCTTCTCTGTTTGTAAGAATTCAATCCAGTATGGCTGTCCCCCTAGGCTGAGGACCCCAGGTTGAAGAAATCTGAATTGGGGTGGGAGGAAGTGGCCAGCTCTACTTCCGTAAGATCTGCAAAGCGAAGATGCCAAAGGGGTGCAGGACACGGAAATGAAGGCAACAGATTCAAAATAAATTGCTTGGTTTAAATCATCAGGGGGAAAATAAAAATCTTATCTCTGTGTTTCTCTAGGAGTGGGAAAACAATATCATCCACTGGGTGCTAAAACCGTCCACATTTCTGCAAATCCTTACAGAATCTGCAAATCTGATTACATTTCTGCGACGATTTCTGCCAAACATATTTTTTCTCACTACGCTTCCGCCCTCAGAAAGCCTCCAAAATTCCTTGCTTTCTCCTGTATATCCCCCGTCCCGTTTCGATCACTTGATTCAGCAGCTGGGTTTGCTGATTTTCTTTTTCTCCTTTTGCAAACGCATCATAAGACCTTTTTTTCTTTTAAGAAAAAAGAATGTTGCATTTGTTATGAAGTTGAATTCCTTGTGATGTTATGGTTGGCACTTGGCACCAGGCCTTTAAAAAATTGTAATGTATGATTTTTCTTGTAATATATATATTTTCAAAGCAGATTTTTTATGGTTTTTCCCCCTCTATAACATCTTGCAATCATCACATTAACATTGTTATGTCATCACACCTGTATATATCAATCTTATATAGCTTCTATATTTATATACATTCATCTACAGTTCTATACATTTCTCTGTTGTTTCTTGGCTGAATTAACTTTATTCCTGTTATGCAACCATTTATACCAGTTATCCCAAATTTCATAATATTCAGACTCTTCTTTGTCCTTTAATCTTAATGTTAATTTGTCCATTTCTGCACCTACAATTTTCTGAATCACTAATTCATCTGGGGTAATATTTCTTTGTTTCCAACATTGGGCAAACATTATTCTAGCTGTAGTCAACAGGTATTAGTATGTATTTAATTTTCTTTCTATATTTCCCCTTGGGTATTCCCAGCAGAAAGGGTTCAGGTTTGTACTCTGTAATTTGTTGTATCCATTTCCAAATTTTCATCCAATATTTTTGAGTTTCCGAACAAATATATTTTCAACTTCTGGAGGGAAGCCCTTCCACTGGTTGATTGTTCTCACTGTCAGCAAATTCCTCCTTAGTTCTAAGTTGCTTCTCTCCTTGGATCGTTTCCACCCATTGCTTCCTGTTCTATCCTCAGGTGCTTTAGATAATAGGTTGACCCCCTCCTCATTGTGGCAGCCCCTCAAATATTGGAACCCTGCTATCATGCCTCCTCCCAATCCTTCTTTTCATTAAACAGGCCAAGAAAGAAGGAGGAGGTTGATTAGAGCGTGCATTCAGAAGCATCCATTCTCTTCTAGGCGACTCGCTAGAGTGGGGGGAACTTCATCTTAACGGTGGAATCAATGCAGTCATTCTGCCGGGACAAATGTGATGAGAGGGGAAGGGGAGGGGGTTTCGACTGCCACTTTTGTGTTTGTGCGGTAAATGGCACTGCCTGAAGCAACATCTGTGCATCTCCAGCTGCACAGAGAGACGAGCGGGGCGGGGGGGGAGGGGAGGGACTTCCTGGAACCACGCTTAACTCCTCTCGGCCCGTTTCAAATATAGAAGCTTCCACTCTCTGAATATTCATGACTTAGCTTTTAAGGCGTTTAATTCAAGATTAGCCTCACTTAATACCTTCCAGAGCTTTTAACACGCTCGGAGGTAGAAATCCGTTGGGATGACTATTCGTCCGCCGTGTGCGAAGAGGGCCTTGACATCTAACCGGTTGTGGGCTGTCCACAACGTGTCAGCAGGTGGCTGGTAAGGCCTCTGTGGGCACGAAATATTCTGCCACATGTCGGGGAAGGAAGACATGGGTGGGCACCACTGTTGTAGCATTTGCAGCTCTGGCTTGGCGGAGTGCTCGCTTCCCTCGTGCCACGGTGGTCCTTCTGCCCTCAGATGTCTGGCAGCCTTGGTGGATCAGCGTGTCGATCGGTCTTGTGCCAGGATTTCCCACGAGGCAGGGCCGATTGCCAGGGACTTGAAGGAGGCTTCCAACGTGCCTCTGTATCGCTTCCTTCGTTCCCCCGTGCGATGCCTTCCCTTGAGATAGAGGAGCTGAAACGGTAGAGGGTTTCCTGCCTAGGCACGGGGTTGGGCTAGAAGATCTCCAAGGTCCCTTCCAACTCTGCTATTATATTATTGTATTGCATTGTTTGGGGATGTGATGATCTGGCACCGCGATGGCAAACCTATGCCACAGGTGGGACATGGAGCCTTCTTTGCGGGCACGCGAGATGTCACCCACCTCAGCTCCATTGCGCATGTGTATGCACCTCCCTCCGGCCAGCTGATTTTGGGGTCTCTGATTTTCAGGATATGCACGCATGTGCATGCATGGAGGGAGCATGGGGGGGGGTGCGGCGCTCCCCTGCGCCCCATTTTTTTGGTTTCAGGAGGCTTCAGGGAAGCCTTTGTAGATTTTGAGCTTTGTCGCATGGCTTATTCCACACGTTGGTCAGCCCCCTGCCAAATGCAGAGCATTTCATTGAATACCTTCCGGAGCTTTTCACAGGTAGAATTCCAGTTGGGAATAATAAACCCTTGAGGCCCAAGGAGTGATGACGAGCAGGATCAAAGGAAAAGGTGGACTTGATCAAAGTGACATCTCTTTTTTCCTTTCTTCTCTTTCTCAATCTTTTCCCCTCTCTCTCTCTGTGCAGGTGACACTTCCCAGATTGAGAGAGTCTCCGGAAGACCAGTAAAGCTACCTTGAGAATTGCAAGTTCTCCACCAAGAGAAAATCCGAAGCATCCACCTTCTTATCGGCAGCCTATGGATAAACCATGCAACTTTGGACCTCATCTAAACCCGTTTTTCTCCGCTGTTATTTATTCCATCGCTCTCCTTTGGAGGGAAGCACTGAATGACGGCTCCGTGTGACCCGCTTTCTTGGCAGAAAACTCGGGGCGAAAAGGCCCAAATGACTTACCTTTCTTTTTCTGCACCGAGGAAATTATTCCACGCCCATTCGCGCCATTAGCTACCCTTCTTGGGAATGCAGGGATGGCCAGAAGAGGAAGCCCTACCAAGGAGAAGGAGTCAGAAAAAGTTGAGGGGAGAAGAGAGGGAGACTTCCAGTTAGGAGAAAACAGCCTGGTTGGGAATTTGGACTGCTGGACCTTGTCTTCTTCCCAGGAGATGCTGGAGGACGAAGAACTTTTGAGGGAGCTGAAGGACTATCAACACCTTTTGGAAGAAGGCCAGCAAGGTTTTGATCTCGGCGAACTTCAAGAGCTTGAAGGTGCAGGAGATACCAATGCTGCACATCCCCTGCCTGGTGAGTAACACAGGAAATTAGGGACCCAAATCTCAGGTGAGGTTATTTGGAGTTATATCTGAATTGGAGTAGAGTTTTTGCACATTCAGAGAAGATAACGAATCAATAGTTCAAAGCAGATGTTCTGGATAGCCAACTTGTCATTGTCCCAAAGGGACTATTCAATTTTTTTTACTACCAGTTCTGTGGGCGTGGCAGGGGAAGGATACTGTAAAATCTCCTTTCCCTCCCCACTCCATGGGAAGGATACTGCAAAATCTCCATTCCCTCCCAACTCCAGGGGAAGGAAACTGCAAAATTTCCATTCCCACCCCACTCCAGGGAAGGATACTGCAAAATCCCCATTCCCTCCCCACTCCAGGGGAAGGAAAGTGCAAAATTTCCATTCCCACCCCACTCCAGGGAAGGAAACTGCAAAATCCCCATTCTCTCCCCACTCCAGGGGAAGGAAACTGCAAAATTTCCATTCCCTCCCCACTCCAGGGAAGGATACTGCAAAATCCCCATTCCTTCCCCACTCCAGGGGAAGGATACTGCAAAATCCCCAATCCCTCCCCACTCCAGGGGAAGGAAACTGCAAAATTTCCATTCCCACCCCACTCCAGGGAAGGATACTGCAAAATCTCCATTCCCTCCCAACTCCAGGGGAAGGAAACTGCAAAATTTCCATTCCCTCCCCACTCCAGGGAAGAATACTGCAAAATCCCCATTCCCTCCCAACTCCAGGGGAAGGATACTGCAAAATCTCCATTCCCTCCCACCTCCAGGGGAAGGAAACTGCAAAATCTCCATTCCCACCTCACTCCAGGGAAGGATACTGCAAAATCCTCATTCCCTCCCCACTCCAGGAGAAGGATACTGCAAAATCTCCATTCCCTCCCAACTCCAGGGGAAGGAAACTGCAAAATCTCCATTCCCACCTCACTCCAGGGAAGGATACTGCAAAATCCCCATTCCCTCCCCACTCCAGGGGAAGGAAACTGCAAAATCTCCATTCCCACCCCACTCTGGGCCCAGCCAGAAGTAGTATTTGCCAGTTCTCCGAACTACTCAAAATTTCCACTACCAGTTCTCCAGAACCTGCTGAATTTCACCCCTGCCCAAAGGTGCTTTTTCAAGAGGCAACTGAACTTCCTTGTTTTTCTTTGAAGATGTTTCACTTCTCATCTTGGATGAGAAGCGAAACATTTTCTGTTATTTTATGGGCATTTCAGATACTGGCCCAAACAGGGGGTTGGACTAGAAGACCTCCAAAGTCTCTTCCAACTCTTTTATGGAATTGAATAGAATTCTTTATTGGCCAAGTGTGATTGGACACACGAGGAAATTGTCTTTGGCGCATAAGCTCTCAGTGTACATAAAGAAAAATAAAATAGAATACATTCGTCAAGAATCTTAAGATACAACATTTAGTGATAGTCATAGGTTACTAATAAGCAATCAAATTATGCTAGGAAACAAATAAAACAATATAAATTTTAAAAGTACAAGTAACATGGTTATAGTCATAAGAGGGAAGAGATAGGGATTAGGAAGGAAGAGAAGAAGAATAGTAATGCAGACTTAGTGAATAAGTTTGACAATGTTGAGGGAATTATTTTTTTTAGCAGAGTGATGGCATTCAGGAAAAAAACTATTCTTGTGTCTAGTTGTTCTGGTGTGCAGTGCTCTTTAGCGTCGTTTTGAGGGTCGGAGTTGAAACAATTAATGTCCAGGGTCCGAGGGGTCTGTAGATATTTTCACAGCCCTCTTTCTGACTCCTGCAGTGTTCAGGTCCTCAATGGAAGGCAGGTTGGTAGCCCTTGTTTTTTCTGCAGATCTAATTATCCTCTGAAGTCTGTCTCTGTCTTGTTGGGTTGCAGAAGCAAACCAGATAGTTTTAGGGGTGCAGATGAGCGACTCAATAAGTATCGACTTTTGATACATCTTTCATTTGGGGTTATTCACTTTGAACAAAGTGTAATGTTTTGAGTTGTGTGTCAGCAATCCAAATAAAGCCTGAAATTAAATCAGAGTCCAAGGCAAAGCATTGCTCAAAGTTCCAATTTATTAAGAGAGCCATGTTGGCACATCTGGGAAAACCCGAATCTGAAAGCTTCCCGGGGTTCCCGCTCAGTTGAAAGTTCATGATCTTGCCCCCACACCCACAAGTCCATCACATGGTTCAATCTTCCACTGCCACACTGGCAATTCCACCATCCACTTCCAGTCAGGTGCAGAGGTGCAGAGACAAAGGATGACCTTGGCTTTCTAGAAAGAATGTTGTTATGGCTACATATCATCTAACTTTGTACAATCCCTCCTCCCATTTTCCCACCATAGAAAATGCATAGTAGAATAATAGAAAGTGTGGCAGGCCAAAGATCCTAAAAGGAATATGACTGTGGGCTTGACATTGTGTTAGCCGCCCTGAACTATAAGGTTAAAAAGATGGGTTGGAATGGGTTGACAATTAGGACAAGGTGAGATCGATCTTCTAATATTATGTCCTTTCCCAGGTTTAGAGGAGAAAGGAAGTCCCAAGGATCTTGGCATGAGGTCTTACTTGCAGCTAGATAGAAGGCATAAAGAAGACAACTCTGAACCTGAGAAATCCAGAGGGACATGGGACTTTGGCAGCCAGGAGGATGTCCATCCTGAACTTTCTTTTGAGGGCCAGTATGGTTCAGACTTCAGTCCCAGTCCTGAGATCCTTCAAGACCCCCTCGCTTTGTATAAATGCAGCTTTGCCTCCAATAATGGGGACGATGGGCTCTCTGAAAACTCCAATCTCAGCCCTTCTCCCTGTGGTCCTCCTCCCATGTGCACCCAACTGGAAATTGAACCTCAAATTCTGGGTGAGGATGGCCTGGACTTCCCTGAAGATCCCAAGTTCTCCTGGGAGTCAGGAAGAAACCTGGGAAGTCACGGGAGCAGTTCTCTGGCAAGTTCCTTGCCGTACAATGAGCGACTCTTGGATTTCCAATCGCTAGAAGACCTTCAGAATTATCCAGGCATCGATGCCGAGACTTGTCCAGAGTTATCCTGGATGGAGAACTTGGGACAACCTCTTGAGAAAGAACCTCCAGAGGAGGTCGCTCCAACCATCCACCAGCCTGCTTTCAACCATACCGAGGAAGGAACTCTGGATTCGAGAGGGACAACGCAGATGTCCCACACCTCCAAACGAGTTGATAGCCAACTGGAGAAGCGAATGTGCAAGTTGAAAGCAGACATACCCCATGGGCTGTGGTCAAAAAGTCCAAGGCAGTCCAGATCTTTGAGCCCTCAACGAAGGACCAGCCAGAAAAAATCTGGACATCTTGCTTTGAAAGAACCGGACCGAGAGATTCGGTCAAACTCTGGGACGAGAGAAGTCACACAGTACGGCCGAGGGAGACTCAACTACCCATTACCAGATCTATCCAAAGTGGAACCCCGAGTCAAGTTCCCTCAAAGCTACCAGCCACCTCAAGGAAAGTCCTCTCCAGCTTTCCGGAAAGAGGTTAGGAAGCCAGTCATCTTCAAGTCCCCTGCCGAGATTGTCCGAGAGGTACTGATGAGCAGCGGGGAAGGATCTCCCCATAAGTGTCCCACGCCTGCCATCTCTGTTATTCCGGAGGAGCTGAAATCCCCCAGACAGGCTACGGAGCTCGTGCATCAGCTTCAGGTAACGTCTCCTGGACACATCCCAAAAATTCTCTTCCCGAACAAATTCCCGACTTGCGACTACAACCGAGCCCCACCCCCCAATGGATGTCATTAAGTGAAGAATCGCTGAAGTGGGTTTTGCCCCAGTTTTACAACTTGTCTTGGCCCCTTTTGAGAAGCGAGTCACACTCTGCAGCTGGGAAGTGAGTCACACAGTTGTTCATTGAACCTGCCATTTGACCATTAGAAGAATTAGAATAGATCGTGAGAATAACAAGAGTTAGAAGGTGCATCAGTTGGTTACAAAAAGCTTTTGTGCCTCTCTTCCACTGTCGTCACAAAATTCGTATTAACTCAAGTATTTTGAATCAGATATTTTTATACATATTACCATCATCATACCTTCATTTTCAATTCTTTAAACGTCCTTCATCATAAAATGTACCAAGATTTAAAACCTGACCCCATACTGGCATTTCATTTGTTATTTCTAATATCCTCCAATAACACTATATCCTTATGGCCTATTCTGACTAAACGTCAATAATATTTAGTAACAAAAATTTCAAATCCTCCTTTCCAAATGACTGTTTACAATTTACATCCAATTTCCTTATGTTGTACCCATGCATATGCATATGTGTGTTTGTGTGTGTGTGTGTGTGTGTATATATATACACACACACACATATACATATACATATACACTACTTCCATTCTCTGTCCTTCGGCTCGTCACAAGAGACCATCCAGGCAGAAACCCTATATTTTTACTGTTGCCTTTTTTGTTATTTATTTATCAGCACAAATACAACATATTTTATAATTTACTTTCTGTAAGCCACTCAGAGTCCTCCGGGATTGGGCGGCCTATAAATCTATTAAATACATATACATATACATATACAGCATATGCATATATATATCCCTCCTTCATTTAACTCTATCCATTATCATAGCATTTCCCCCCCCCCAATAATCAAAACTTAGCTAAATTCAACTTAGTTCTTTTTTTTATTAACCTTTATATATAACCAAATAATTTCTAATCTTCCTTTCATAGGTACCATTCAATATTCATATCCAATTACTACTTGTCATACCAATACATACGCAGACATTCTTATCATTATCGGTTGTTTATTTTACCATATCTATTGTCACTAAATTTAAGTAGTTTTAGATTATACACTTCGATCTATCAACCTGTGTCTTTCCAGTAGCAAAACATTTTAATGTCTTCTGCCATTTCATTTCATTTATTGAATTTATAGGCCGCCCAATCCCAGAGGGCTCCGGACGGCTTACAGAAATGAAAAGTATTAAAAAGGATTAAAACAATAAGATACAACAAGATTAAGAAGAAATACAAAATGCACCCAGTCAAAGGGGGGCTGGACCTCAATCAAAAGGTCAACAGCCCCAGGCCTGCCGGAAAAGCCAGGTTTTGATAGCTTTACGGAAGGCCATGAGAGTGGGTAGGGTCCGGATCTCTGGGGGTAGCTCATTCCATAGGGACGGAGCAGCAACAGAAAAGGCCCTACTCCGAGGCGTCGCCAGCCGGCATTGGCCAGCTGATGGCACCCAGAGAAGGCCCATCCTGTGCGATCTTATTGGTCTAAGGGAGCTATGTGGCAGAAGAGTCTCGTAGGTATCAGTCCACTAATCATCTCCTTAATCAAATTTGGACTCCTCTTTGCAACTCACTTTCTACAGTATGTAAAGAAGGAGGATTCTTTGTGTTGTGTTTGTTTTGAAAATTTTAAATTAAAAAAACTTAATAAAAAAGAGTGGGAAGGGACCTTGGAGGTCTTCTAGTCCAACCCCCTGCCTAGTCAGGAAACACTACACCAGACAAGTGGTTGTCCAATCTCTTCTTTAAAACTTCCAGTGTTGGAGCATTTATAACTTCTAGAGGCAAGTTGTTCCACCGGTTAATTATTTTAACTGTCAGGAAATGTCTCCTTAGTTCTAAGCTGCTTCTTTCCTTGCTTCTCTTCTGACTTGGCTTGTCAGAAGGACGCAAAAGGGGGAATTACGTGACTCCGGGACACAGGGACCGTCATAAATATGAATCAGTTTGCAAGCATCCATATATAAATCACGTAACCGTGCAGAAACTGTCTCTATGCAGTAGTTTATTTAGTGACTATTCTAAGTTACTGAAAAAGGTGACTTATGACCATTTTTTCACACTTATGACCATTGCAGCCTCCCCATAATCAAAATTCAGACATTTGGAAACCGGCTCAATTTATGACGGTTGCCATGTTTTAAGATCCCTTCTTGTGACCTTCTGAAAATTGAAGTCAATTCACTTCACAACCGTGTGACTGACTTAACAACGGAAGTGCTTCGCTGAATGACTGCCGCAAGCAAGGTCGTAAAACGGGGCGCAGCTCACTTAAGAACTGTCTCGCTTAGCGACATAAATTGGGGGCTCCATTGTGGTCGTAACTAGAGGACTGCCCGTATGACCAGGGATTCTGCACCGTTCTCTCCTTCTAAACTGCAAGCGAAGGTCAAAGGAACAAACACGGATTGTCCTCGAATTACGACGGTAATTCAGCCCCAAATTTCTGTCTCTAAGCGAAGCGAATTTGCGAAAAGTGTCTTACGACACTTCTCTTGCCGCAGTCGTTAAGCGCATCGCTGCCATCATTAAATCAGCAACGCCCTTGCTCAGCGAATCTGGCTTGATGTGGCTCATCGGGAGGTCGAGGAAGGGGAATTGCGTGGCACACTGTGGCCAGGCGTCTAATTTTTTTTTAATTAAAAGTTTTAATAAGTTTTACAATTATATACCTTTCCCCTTCCCTCCCTCCCCCCCAATCCCACATCCCCTCCCCCCCTCCCCCCCAACCTCCCAGAGCAAATACAGGGTATAAACATTTAGCAATCATACACTAAAATAAACTAACTTTAGCCTCGTCCTTCGCTTATACTTTAACTCCCCTTTTGTAAAGCTAACTTTAAATATGTTGTAACATTCCTTGTTCATTCATTCATCAGCTATCTGAAATTTCTTAGTCCCATACTTATTTTGAGTATAGTCAATCCATCTTCCCCATTCCAGCTTGTATTTCTCATCTGAATGGTCCTTGAGGTATGCTGATATTTTAGCCATCTCTGCTAAGTTTGTTACTTTTAACGTCCATTCTTGGATAGTAGGCAATTCTTCCTTCTTCCAGTACTGCGCCACCAACAATCTTGCTGCCGATGTTAAATTCAGAATCAAGTTAGTCTCTATAACTGTACAATCTGTAATTATACCTAACAAGAATAACTGAGGGGTAAACTTTATCCTCTTTTTAAGAATATTTTGAATAAGCCACCATATTTTTATCCAAAATGCTTTGCCAGGCGTCTAAATTTTGATCCCGGGGTGGGGGTGGGGAATGCCTTGGGAGTCGTGACGGCAAAACACAACCCCGAGTCCCATTTTTCGGTGCTGTTGCCACTAAAACACAACCGTTGTAAGTTAGAATTCCTCCAGGCGAATTTTTCTCCCACGTAACAGAGAAGCATTAGGGAGAGGGGGGGGGGGAAACCACTTCTGCCTGCCGGAGAGACTTTTCAATTTGCACAAATGTGTTTTATTATGGATTGTGATGATTCTTCTCGCTGGTCTGGAGATTTGCTCATCCACGTGAGTGCGGGTTCCCTCTCTGAAGCCATCAATGAAAAAAAATCTAGGCCACTAGCCAAAAGAAAGCTGTTTAATGCACCCTCCGCGTGTCTGCATCAATCTAAGCAGAGGGAGGCCACAACCTACACGCATCAGGAGCATTTTCCCTCTTTGTGTAAGTGTGTGTGTTCCTCTACTTCCCCCCCCCCCCCCCCCAATCTCTTTGTATGTGCATCCTTCAAGGTTAAAACACCATTCGTAGCTATTCAGTCCTTGGCTTCTAGTATCCGGCTCGAACATATACAGGTAGCTCTTAAGACAACAGTGAATAGGACAGGACAGAGGTAGAGTAGAGTAAAATAGAATAGGAGTAGAATAGAGTAGGATAGAGTAGAATAGAATAGAAAATGTAATGGAATAGGAATAGAGTAGACTAGAAAAGGAGTAGAGTAGTAGAATAGAGAATGAAACAGAATAGAATATGGAATAGAATAATAGAATAGCATAAAGAGAAGAGAAGAGAAAAGAATGGAGTAGAGTAGAAAAGGAGTAGAATAGAGAATGAAATATAGTAGAGTTGAGTAGTAGTAGGGTAGAATAGAATAGAATAGAATGAAACAGAATAGAATATAGAATAGAATAGGAGTAGAGTAGAATAGAAAAGGAGTGGAGTAGTAGAATAGAGAATGAAACATAGAATAGAATAGAATGGAGTAGAGTAGAAAAGGACTAGAGTAGAACAGAGTAGAATAGAGAATGAAATATAGGAGTAAAGTTGGGGAGTAGTAGGGTAGAATAGAACAGAATGAAACAGAATAGAATATAGAATAGAATAGAATAGGAGTAGAATAGAATAGAATAGAACAGAGTAGAATAGAGAATGAAATATAGAATAGAATATAGAATAGAATGGGAGGAGGGGAGAGTAGAGTAGAATAGAGAATGAAATATAGAGTAGGAGTAGAGTAGAATAGACTAGAACAGAGTAGAATAGAGAATGAAATAGAGAGTAGTAGGAGTAGAGTAGAATAGAATAGAACAGAGTAGAATAGAGAATGAAATATAGAATAGAATATAGAATAGAATGGGAGGAGGGGAGAGTAGAGTAGAATAGAGAATGAAATATAGAGTAGGAGTAGAGTAGAATAGACTAGAACAGAGTAGAATAGAGAATGAAATAGAGAGTAGTAGGAGTAGAGTAGAATAGAATAGAACAGAGTAGAATAGAGAATGAAATATAGTATAGTATAGAATATAGAATAGAATAGGAGGAGAGTAGAGTAGAGTAGAAAAGGAGTAGAGTAGAACAGAGTAGAATAGAGAATGAAATATAGAGTAGAGTAGGAGTAGAATAGAATAGAACAGAGTAGAATAGAGAATGAAATGTAGTATAGAAGAATAGAATAGAGTAGAGTAGAATGGAATAGAATTCTTTATTGTCCAAGTGTGATTGGACACACAAGGAATTTGTCTTTGGTGCAGAAGCTCTCAGTGTACCTTCAAGGTTACAATGACTTAGGGCCGTTTTTCACACATAACGACCTTTGCAGCAACCCCATGGTCATGGGATCAAGATTCAGATGCTTGGCCACTGACTCATACTTATGACCATATGCTCTGTGCCATACATACGCCCTCAGAGCATTTCCTATTCCAGAAGGGGCGTGTAAATGAAATTCCGTGTTCTCTTCATCATCCTTTTAGGAAGACTACCACAAACTTCTGACCAAGTACGCCGAAGCAGAGAATACCATCGACCGGTTGCGGCTGAGTGCCAAGGTACCAGATAATATGGACCCAGATTGTTGGCGGGGGGGGGGCAAGAGGCTGATTCTGTAAACCGCTTAGAGAGGGCTGTAAAGCACTATAAAGTGGTATATAAGTCTAAGTGCAATTGCTATTCCTTCCTTCCTTCCTTCCTTCCTTCCTTCCTTCCTTCCTTCCTTCCTTCCTTCCTTCCTTCCTTCCTTCCTTCCTTCCTTCCTTGCACAGTGGTTAGAATGCAGTATCGCAGGCTAACTCTGCCTACTGCCAGCAGTTCGATCCTGACCGGATCAAGGTTGACTCAGCCTTCCATCCTTCTGAGGTGGGTCAAATGAGGACCCAGATTGTTGGGGGCAAGAGGCTGACTCTGTAAACCTCTTAGAGAGTGCTATAAAGCACTGTGAAGCAGGATATATATCAAAGGGCTAAGGGCTACTCCCTTCCTTCCTTCCTTCCTTCCTTCCTTCCTTCCTTGCACAGTGGTTAGAATGCAGTATTGCAGGCTAACTCTGCCTACTGCCAGGTGTTTGATCCTGACCGGATCAAGGTTGACTCAGCCTTCCATCCTTCTGAGGTGGGTAAAAATGAGGACCCAGATTGTTGGGGGCAAGAGGCTGACTGTAAACCTCTTAGAGAGGGTTATAAAGCACTGTGAAGCAGGATATATATCAAAGGGCTAAGGGCTACTCCTTCCTTCCTTCCTTCCTTCCTTCCTTCCTTCCGTGGTGGTGCAGTGATTAGAATGTAGGATTGCAGGCTGACTCTGCCCACTGCCAGGAGTTCAATGCTGACGGGCTCAAGGTTGGCTCAGCCGTCCATCCTTCCGAGGTTGCTAAAATGAGGACCAGATTGTTGGAGGGCAAGAGGCTGACTCTGCAAACTGCTTAGAGAGGGCTGCAAAAGCATTATGAAGTGGTATATAAGTGCTCTTTCTATTCGGATTCTGATTTCCCCTCTGATTACTGCTTCACCTTATTATTATATGAAGACCCCTGCTTCTGATTCATTTCTTTTAAAAAACCCAGCTTTACTTCATTTCAAAAGTAGAATTCAGATTCGTCTTCTCTTCGTGGCTGCTTTTCGAAAATAATTGTTAAGTCAGAAATCTTCGCGGTTCAAAACCCTCCCAAGAGTCTGCCGATACAATGAGATCTGGCCGGCTTTTAAAGCTGTCTTTGGCTCTACCATTCTGCAAAGAATTTATCTCCAGGAAGTCTTTAGGGCTATTGAAAAGAAGAAAAGAGAATTGTACTTTTCAAGGGGAGAGAAGGAAGCGCGGGTGTTTCTTTCTTAAGATGACTCAGCCAGTTTTGCCTTGAACAGGAAGTGCAAAGAGGAGGGGGGGGGATTGAAAACATGCCCGCTAAGAACGCATTTGCAACTGGCTGTTCTCTGTGCGCCGACTTCCTGCGTCTCCAAATTGTGACAGATTCTTCCCTCCTTGTTGTGTGTCTCACAGAGGCATAGAATCAAGTCTTAGTACCACTTTATAAAAACCCTAGTAAAATTCACAACTGGAATGTTGCAACCAATGTTGGTCATCACGTTATCAAAAAGATGATGAAACATTTTTTTGGGGGGGGGGATTTTCTCCCTTCCTTGGCAAAATAAATTTTGGATTCCATTGTGGCCGTACATGCTTTTTTCGTTTTCGTTTTCGTTACTTTTTATAATTGATTTACTGATTACCCGGCGCTGCCCCAGTATTTATTTATCCCCCCCCCCACTTCCATTAACGTTGCCGCAATTTCTAATGTTGGATTTCCCCCCCCTTACCAGAGGGAGCCCCCTTGTGGAGTACCTTGAAGCCGTTACCGTCCACGGCGCTATACAGTAGAAGCCATTTTATGGCAGTACGGTAGAAGCCATTTGAAGGCACAACAGGCTGCATCTTAACAGAACACACAGCCCGAGGGGTGTTAGGGTTGTCTTACCCCCACAGTATTTGTTTCCAGAGAGTAAATCATCTGTGTACCAAGTTTGGTTGAAATTGCTCGAGGCGTTCCAGAGTTATGCTGGAATACACACACACAGATAGGTAGGTAGCAGTGGTGGGATTCAAATAATTTAACAACCGGTTCTCTGTCCTAATGACCAGCTGGGTAGGCATGGCCCAGTGGCCATGTAACCATGTGGGCGTAGCCAACTCAAAGTCACTCACGTCGATGGGTGCTTTGCTTTAGCTGTTACAATGGAATAAGGGTTAACCAGAGAGGCAGTTTCTGTAAGCAGGTCAATAAAGATTAGGCTAGAAACAACACCAGAATGTTTCCTTCCTGCCTTCCTTACAGGATTAGCCCTGTAAAGTGGAAAAAAACAAAAGGAGATTTCTTCCAATAATCAGTTCTTTGAACTACTTAGAAAGTTACCAACCGGTTCTCCCAAATAGGTGCGAACTGGCTGAATCCCACCACTGGTAGGTAGGTAGGTAGGTAGGTAGGTAGGTAGGTAGGTAGGTAGGTAGGTGGGTGGGTGGGTGGGTGGGTGGGTGGGTGGGTGGGTGGGTGGGTGGGTGGATGGATGGATGGATGGATGGATGGATAGATAGATGGATAGATGGATAGATGGATAGATGGATAGATGGATAGATGGATAGATGGATAGATGGATAGATGGATAGATGGATAGATGTAGATAGATAGATGATAGATAGATAGATAGATAGATAGATAGATAGATAGATAGATAGATAGATAGATGATAGATTTCTTTTTTCCCTTAAAAAAAGGGAAGCATTATCTTTGGAGCTCATCTTCTGGACAGTCATTGTTTTACACATTCTTGTCCTATTTCCCCATCCTTTGCTGAAAAATCTAGGTTTTCCTTGTTTGTTGGGGGGGGGAGGTCCTTCCCACCATGATGCTCTCATGCAGTCACAATGCTTAGTTTATGGAGACATCTCAGGAGATTTGAAGGAGAGCTGGCTGTGGCAACTGAAGATGTGGGCCAGTTTCAGACATCCAGTTCTAGCCGCTAAAACATAAGCAGGAGAAAAAGGCTTAGAATTCACCTCCACTCGTGCGGTTCGGAGGACGATGACAGTTGGGGACCAAAGAAAGCAGGTAAAGTTTGCAGCCATTTATAAAACCCAGGCTTCCAAGTTTGACGTGTAATTGAAACACAAATTAAAGGAGCAAAAGGGAAGGTCCCTATTTTCAGCCCGAAAGGGAATGGATTTGGAGCTAAAACCTAGCAGAATCCATGTGAGTCTGGAATAACAGTTGGAAGGGACCTTGGAGGTCTTCTAGTCCAACCCCATGCCTAGGCAGGAAACCCTACACCACTTCAGACAAATGGTTGTCTAACATCTTCTTAAGAACTTCCAGGGTTGGAGCATTCGCAACTTCTGGAGGCAAGTTGTTCCACCGATTAATTGTTCTCACTGTCAGGAAATTCCTCCTTAGTTCTAAGTTGCTTCTCTCCTTGATTAGTTTCCACCCATTGCTTCTTGTTCTGCCCTCAGGTGCCTTGGAGAATAGCTTGACTCCCTCTTCTTTGGGGCAGCCCCTGAGATATTGGAAGGCTGCTATCATGTCTCCCCTAGTCCTTCTTTTCATTAAACTAGACATACCCAGTTCCTGCAACCGTTCTTCATCTGTTTTAGCCTCCAGTCCCCTAAATCATCTTGGTTGCTCTTCTCTGCACTCTTTCTAGAGTCTACACATCTTTTCTACATCGAGGTGACCAAAACTGAATGCCATATTCCAAGTGTGGCCTTATCAAGGCATTATAAAGTGGTATTAACCCTTCACGTAATCTTGATTCCATCCCTCTGTTGATGCAGCCTAGAACTGTGTTGGCTTTTTGGGCAGCTGCTGCACACGACTGGCTCCTATTTAAATGGTTGTCCACTAGGACTCCAAGATCCCTCTCACAGTTGCTACTATTGAGCAAGATAGAACGGTTCTTCTCACTTTTCCCCCTCCCTTTCAGGTACGCTTATACAGCGACCCCCCGAAGCCCAGCCAAGCTGCTACAATGGGGAGAATATCCGAGGCATCCAAAGTGGTCACCTTCAGCATCCCTCAAATCAGATCCGCTGAGATCACAACGCGCACCAGCCACGCATCCATGAGTGGTCAAGGTGAAGGTAAGTTTGAGACATTTGCATCTGGTCTTCCTTCATCTTGGAAGAAACAGCATTGCCAGTAGGGGCAACAGCGGTCGAGTAATTCATTGGAGAACCTCTCCAATGTTCAACTCCAGTCGTACCTGGGTAGGGTGCAGCTGGGAATTCATGGACTAGACTGAGAAGGAGAACAAACTCTCTCAACAACCACCAAGAACACTCCCAGCTGCACTGAGCTAGTTGTAGATAAATAGGGAGGGAAATCCACTCCTTTCTAGCACTGATGATGTTACCTAATTGGGTCTTGAAATGTCCACAAGAAAACCGCTAAGCTGAGAGAGCACCAAGGATCCTATACTCTTCCTCCTCCTCCTTTTCCTCCTCTGTCTCTTTCCCTCCTTCTGCTCTCTTCCATAAAGCCCACTTCCTTTTAGCTTTGATGATGTTACCTAGTTGGGTCATGAAACATCTGCAAGAAAATCACCAGGCTCAGAGAGCACCAAGGTCCCTACACTCTTCCTCCTCCTCCTCCTCTTCTTTCTCCCTTCTTCTCTCCTCCACAAAGCCCACTCCCTTCTAACATTGATGATGTTACCTAGTTGGGTCATGAAACATCTGCAAGAAAATCACTAGGCTCAGAGAGCACCAAGGTTCCTACACTCCTCCTCCTCCTCCTCCTCCTCCTCCTCCTCCTCCTCCTCTTCTTTCTCCTTTCTTCTCTCCTCCACAAAGCCCACTCCCTTCTAGCATTGATGATGTTACTTGGTTGGGTCATGAAACATTTGCAAGAAAATTACCAAGCACAGAACACTAAGGACCCTATACTGCTCCTCCTCTTCCTCCTCCTCCTCCTCCTTTTCCCTTTCTTCTCTCCTCCACAAAGCCCACCCCCTTCTAGAACTGATGATGTTACTTAGTTGGGTTATGAAATGTTTGCAAGAAAGCTCAGAGAGCAACAAAGATCCTACACTCCTCTTCCTCCTCCTTTTCCTCTTCCTCCTCTTCTTTCTCCCTTCTCCTCTCCTCTGCAAATCCCATTGCCTTCTAGCACTGATGATGTTACCTAGCTGGGTCACGAAACGTTTGCAAGAAAGCCACCAAGCTCAGAGGGCACCAAGGACCTCACATTCCTCTATTGTTGCCAATAAATCAATGATCACACCTGAAGGTATTGCCCTCCATGAATTGAGCTGGATTTTAAGCAGGATTTATAATTTTTTGTGTTGCAGGATCTCCCAGGCAGCCGGCGCAACACTCATCCTTGAGCAATTCCACAGGCATCGCTTCTTCCGAAACAGATCGTCCTATTTCCAGCCAAACACCTTTCTTGGGAGATCAACTGACACGATTGTTAGCTGTCCAAGCAAGTAAATTTCAGACCGAGGCAAGGTTTTTACATTTTACATTTTTTTACATTTCAAACTAGCTGATAACCCACGTGTTGATTTACCTTAATCCTGTATTAGACAGGAAAAGCCCTGATTTGGTGACAATTAGTTACAAATGTTTTCCCTGCGCCACTAGAAGGCATACATTTGTCCTCAAAATAATCAAAGCCTTGTTGAAAATGCCCAGACCAAACGTAATTTCTACTGTTGGATTTTCCCCCTTACCAGAGGGAGCTCCCTTGTGGAGTACTGTGAAGTGGTTACCATGGCAACTCCATTACAGAAGAAGCCATTTTACGGCACAACAGGCTGTATTTTAACAGAACACACACACAAACACAAGGGGTGTTAGGGGTATCTTACCCCACAGTATTTGTTTCCAGAGAGTAAGTCATCTGTGTGTCAAGTTTGATTGAAATTGCTCAAGGACTTCCAGAGTTATGCTGCAACCCCCACACACATAAACATAGCCATAGATAGATAGATGATAGATAGATAGATGATAGATAGATAGATAGACAGATAGATAGATAGATAGATAGACAGACAGACAGACAGACAGACAGACAGACAGACAGACAGAAGCACTTATATACCGCTTTACAGTGCTTTACAGCCCCCTCTAAGTGGTTTACAGAGTCAGCATAGATCAGTGATGGGCAACCTTTTTGGGGTGGTGTGTCAAAAATCGGCAAAAAATCGAGCATAACTCGCGTTGTGTGTCACTTCGACAAAAACATAATTTTGCGCAATTTATAGTTTAAACTACAAAAATATATAATTGCAATATAATTGTATTTAATAAACCAAAAACAAATTATTTAACATACCTGCTTAGTAACTTCTTTGTTCATCAGTCACTTTTTTCAATGCCATTGTAACTCTGGTCACTAAATGTTTTCCCCCTCCTCAAGACTCCTCACTTCTTCCTTCATTCCTCTTGCTTATCTACCTTCACCTTATCTGTCTTCTGCTCTTTCCCTCTCTTCCTTCCTTTCTCCTTCCATCCTCTCTTCTTTCCTCACTCACTCCCTTCCTCCTTTCCTCTTCCTTCCTCCTTCCATTCTTTCAGCTTCATTTCTTTTGCCTATCTACCTTCTCTGTCTTTCTGCTCTTTCCATTTCTCTCTTCCTCTTCGCTTCTGTTCCTTCCTCCTTCCCTCCTTCCCTATTTCTTCCTTCTTCCTTCCTTCTGCCTATCTACCTTCACCTTCTCTGTCTTTCTGCTCTTTCCCTGTCTTCCCCTTTCCTCCCTCCCTCCCTTCTTTCCTTTCTAGTTCCATTTTTTCTTCTTTCCTCTCTCCTTCCCTTTTTCTTTTTTCCTTCCTTCCTCTTTCCTCTTGCCTATCAACTTCATCCTCTTTGTCTTTCTGCTCTTTCCCTCTCTTCCCCTTTTCTTCCTACCTCCTTCCCTCTTTTCTCCCTTCCTTCTTCTTTTTCTTCTTTTTTTATTCCATCTTCCTCCTTCTCCTCCCATTCTTTCTCCTTCCATCCATCTTTTCTCCTTCCATCTTCTCCCCCTCCCTTCTTCTTTTCCTTCCCCCCTCCCTCCTTCCTTCCTCTCCTTCCCTTTCTCGCACACAGGAAGGGGAGGGGAGGCTTTCTAGTCGCTTTCACAGCATAATTTCTTTATCTAACTTTTAAAAAACAGTGTGCAAATCAAACTTGAGATTTTCGTAACCTGCGAAGCACCAAGTTATTATCTTCTGTTGTTACAAATTCGCAGCTACTCCATTCTTTCCGATAGGGAACTGCATTTCCCAAGATGCCTCAGGTCCTCAAAGCGCTGAACGCGGTTTTGCAATTGACTCCAGCGAGGCCAGCAATCGAGACGGACGAGGGAAGCGGCGGTGGCGGACGTCAGCAGCGACTGTAACGACCGCGCGGGCGAAGTGCGGAGGAAGAACGGAAGGTCCCTCCCGCCCGCGACGACGGCTCCAGCCATGGACGAGCAGGCTGGCCCCGGCGTCTTCTTCAACAACAACAACAACGCGCTGCTCTTGCCGCCACCTCCAGGTGGGAAGCAACCACGCCTTGCCAACTCGCTTCCCACCTCAGCACAGGGGCCGCACAGGCGTGGTTGCTTCCCATCCGGAGGTGGCGGCAAGAGCAGTGCGTTGTTGTTGTTGGGGCCAGCCTGGTCGTCCATGGCTGGAGCCGTCGTCGCGGGCAGGAGGGACCTTCCGTTCTTCCTCCGCACCTCGCCCGAGCAGTCGTTACAGTCGCTGCCGACGTCCGCCACCGCCGCTTCTAATTAATATAATTCTCCCTCTCTTTTTCATTCTCTCTCCAGCACACAAACGCAAATGCATAGGGCAGCCCACCTCACACACAGGTAACTCCGGGCAGCTTACAACATTATGATGCACGTCTCCCCATAGGAGAGGAGATGGGGAAGCCGGGGGCCCGGAGATCACCCG
>NC_045556.1:33340752-33360752 GCF_009769535.1 Thamnophis elegans
AGATGTGTTAATACGTACTTAATTTTCTTTGTATATTTCCCTTTGATTATTCCCAGCAGAAAGATTTCGGGTTTGTATTTTATCTGTTCTCCTGTAATTTCTTGCACCGGAGGGGGCGGAGTTGCAGCCGGTGCAGCTGGAGCGTGTTTGCAGTAGTGCCTCTCGGTTTTATTTTATTTTATCAATTTTTAGTACTCCTACTTGATTCTTTTTTATTTAATTAACATTTTTTGGTGGAGATAACAGCGTAGAGCATAATACATACAAAAACTTTTGTTGCTGCCGAAGATTTAAATAAGCATGGGAAAAAGAAAGAAACGCCATGGCACCAGCCCAGGATCTCTTCCTCCAGTGAAGACAGCAAAACAACCACGAATTGAGGAGCTCTTTGTTGGCAAGAGATCTGTAAGTAAAACTAACCCCCCCATCTCCAACAATCTGGAGAGATTAGAACAGGACCGGCAAAATGATATGGCAAATCAGCATTTACTAGACTTCTCCAATCTGGTGGAGGGGGGAAAAAATGATTGCCAGCTCTTATCACAAACAACTAGCCCAACAACCTCCTTTATTGAGTCTAAGTTAGAGACTAAAAAGGCAAAGAACAACCAGATAATTCAGAGTATGGAGAGTTGACCCTGGGAAAATTCAACCGAGTTTATGGCAAAGCAATGCAAACGGTGGTCTCAATATTTGAACAATTAATTGCCATCCAACATGATGTAGAGTCATTGAAAAAAGATTTAGCTGTTTTTCTTCAAATGCAATATCGGGACCCAAGAACTCCCACTAAAGTGCTGGCAGAAGATTTGATTAACTCCCATTCGCAGGATAAGGAAAAGGAAAAAGAACAAAGAGCCAGAGAAACAGTTAAAGAGACAGATAAAAGGAGACAGTCCTCTCAAAAAACCAGTCCCTCCCCCAGACAAGGCATCGAGAGGAAAAGGTATCAAAAAAGAAGAAATCAGGAAAGAATCCCTCCCTCAATTACAACAATCACATCGCTCGCTACAAACACAAAGGATAGCTCTTAGAATCCATTTGAACAGACTTAATTATGGACGTTGGAATTCCAGAAGTGCAATATTAAATTCCCTAAGCCAGCTTCTTCACTGTCACAGGGGCATGATTGATCTCCGTGCTGTGGAGTGGTTACCTGAGGCCCCAAATTGGAAGCGGGTCCTTTTGTCTTTCAAACAGCCCACCATACCTCAGATGTTATTCAAGATGAAGGCATTTTTAGCCTCCTTCCAAATCTTTCCCATCAGAGTCTTTGGTGAGGAAAGGGTTATCCCGTTAATAACTAACATGCGAGCCTCCAAGGAGAATGACACCACCTCATTTTCAACCTTGGAAAAGAAAGAGACTGAGAGTGGGAGTAAACCAATCTTGCACAGAGAAGAGATACTTAACAGCACAGAAGCTAGCCTCATTAACGCTTTTGGTGCTCTCCCAAGGAAAGAACAAGACAATATATTATTCAAGCTAGAAAATTTAAAGAAATCCTTATTGGTCACAATGGACACAGCAGAGCCACTTATAGACCTGGTTTCCCCAATAATTGAGCCTCTCACTTCCCCCCCCCCCCAGAGGGCAAGAGATTGCATGAATTCAAGATCATAGAAAATAGAAGCCAAGACCCAAAGGGGGTATTAGAGGCCCCAGAAGAGATGGAGATGTTTTCATCCCTGTATGAAAATTTCATGGCACCTTCATCACCGCCAGCTCCAAACCAAGATACTGAGAGTCGACTCACGAAAGAGCCACCATTGCAAAAAATGAAAGATGACCTAATAACGCCTTGCCCTACAACCAGAGAAGAGGCTATTACTCTGTACTATTACACTGCGAGCTATACAGAGCTTGTAGGTCTGCATATATTCTCCCCTTATTAGAGAGATTGCCAGGGAGGGCAGACCATTTTTATCTAGGCTTTCTCCTCCAGGACACTAACCCGGCTACCACGTATGCAGCGGCAAAGTTCTGTGCTGCTGCAATGTCCATAAGAAAAAAATTGGCTACAGTATAGAACCATCTTGTACCAACTATCTGGACATACCTTTAACAATCTTTGGACCATAATGTTATTATCCACTTTTAATGTAAATACTTTTAATTATATTTTAATGTTAGTATTTTTAATATAGTGTAAAGACAAATGTATATTGCTGGTCTTTGACCGTAATAAAGATCTTACTTACTTACTTCTTGCACCCATTTCCAAATTTTTGTCCAATATTTTTGTGTTTCCGGGCAGGTCCACCATATGTGATAATAATAAGTCCCTTGTACTTTTTTACACTTCCAGCAGGTCGGTTTCATGTTTGGGTACATTTTAGCCAATCTTGTTGGTGATAAATGCCAACGATAAAACATTTTGTATATATTTTCTTTAAGTGCTGCTGATCATGTTAGTTTATAATTTGTGTTCCAAATCCTTTCCCAATCCACTAGATCTATGTTGTAACCAAAGTTTTTGGCCCACGTGAAGAATTTCTCACCCAAGAAGCTTCTCCAGATCTTGACCGGATAGTGGAAAATGGAAGGATTTTTATTCCTTGCGGACAGCTGGTCATTTGCATCCTTTTAGAAGGTCGTTGAGGCCCCCTGAAGATTTTTCTATGTCCTCAGTGCCTCCTGAGTAGCACTAATGGCTCCTGCAGTCTGCGATTTTGCTCTGGAACTCCATTCCTGCTCCCACACCATTCCAAGGGTGTTCATCCCAAATTGTGTAGCTAAAAGTATGTAGAGAGATTCTCAGTCACCCTTCATGCCGTGGTTGTCCCAAAGATGCTTTTTTTTTTCAAGAGGCAACTGGACCTTCTCATTTTTCTTTGAAGACGTTTTGCTTCTCATCCAAGAAGCTTCTTCAGCTCTGGCATAGCTAAATGTTATGGACATTCTCCACCATCTGGGCCAAATGTGCTGGTAGCTCCATAAGTTTCTCTCTCTCTCTTCCCTTTGTGGCAGGACCTGCGCATCGTCTCTCCAGAGGCAGACAGTGGTTTTTTGGGGTCAGAAACCAGCAGGACATCTCTGGCACAGGTGCCCAAGCACCAGTTGATAAAGATGAGGTACAGCACATTAATTATCGTCCTTTTCCTTTATATACCTCTTTTTCAGTTGTATAACACTATCTCTTCCTGGAGTCGCTCAGGTTCTTTTCTTTGACGAGAATAATCCCATTTCTCTCACTGGTTCTACTTTTCTTTCTGCCACTTTCTCTCTTCCCTATTTTCCAGTTTCACTCACTTTCTTTTTTTGATAAAGTATAACTTTATTATGCAATTCCTAGCAATTTTCTAAATTCTGTATGCATCAATGTTCTAGGCTGCTCGTTGTCCTCTGCTCCTGTTCAGTGAGCTTCTTGGTCGACGTGTTACTTTGGTTAATTCTGGTCTCGAATGAATGGCACCATTTTTTTCAATATTCTACCAGCAAAAATGAGCTAAATAGATTTATATAGCCCAAATATTAACAAATGTATATTGTGTGGAAATGGCAACCGTCTGATATTTCAGATTCCTTATTTTTTTTGCATTTTGTACTTGCTTTTGTACTTGCTTTTGTAGCTTCTAGGGAAAGTGATTTTTGGAATGATTGTCTTTTAGTATAAAAATTATTAAGCATCCTTCTGTTGCTGCTTTTAGAGAGAGAGATTTCTATTCCATTTTCACATCTACCATTGTGTGTGTGTGTGTTTGTGTGTATAGATAGATAGGTAGGTAGGTAGGCAGGCAGGCAGATAGACAGATATAGATATAGATATATTTATATAGTGTTTTTTTCTTTTGTCAAAGCACCTGATATGCCCAAATATGGGAGGGAGCATACTGCTTCATTTGGCCTATCAGGCCCACTCCAGGAGCCTTTCAGGCAGGAAATCATTTTTGTGTTGCATTTGTGCTGATAAATAAATGAAGGGAGACTAGTATAGATCTATTTCACGCTATTTAGCTCTCATCAGCTAGCCATACCCTTGCTGGGATTCGAACGTGGGCTGTTTTTACATGTTGGGCAGTTAAATTAACCTCTAAGCCACAAGCTCTCCTCCCTTATCGGCTGAGCCAGGGGAATGATTAAGTGTTTTTTTTTTCTTTTGTCAAAGCACCTGGTATATGCCCAAGTACGCTTAGAGGTTAATATAACTGCCTAACATGTAAAAACAGCCCAAGTTCTAATCCCAGCAAGGGTATGGCTAGCTGATGAGAGCTAAATAGCTTGAAATAGATCTATACTAGTCTCCCTTCATTTTATCAGTATCTATCTATCTATCTATCTATCATCTATCTATCTATCTATCATCTATCTATCTACATCTACATATCTATCTATCATCTATCGTGTGTGTGTGTGTGTGTGTGTTGTATATGTGCTGATAAATAAATAAAGGGAGACTAGTATAAATCTATTTCAAGCTATTTAGCTCTCATCAGCTAGCCATACCCTTACTGGGATTAGAACCTGTGCTTTAAATGTATGTATGTATGTATGTATATACACACAAACACATACATACATACACATAGATACATATATATATAATTATAATTATGCATTTTTCTTTATTCTAAACCACATTTCCAGTTTTGCACTCTTTCCCTCCAAGGTTCAGATGGTCAATAGTCAGAAAGGTAGAACATGTAGCTAAATAAGAAACAAGCATAATACACTTTACCAATCCTACATATCTGGGGTTTTTGGTTCCAGGTCCTACAGCATCCAGAGACCTTCATCTACAATCGATATGCCTCCCCGCTCACCATCCTCAAAGAAAGCCCCAGGGGTGGTGAAGCAGCTGGGACCAGACACATCATCTGGACAAGGGAAGCCCAATGCTGGGAGAAACAGATGCACCTTGGCGAAAAGAAACCCCATCCAGAAGACCTCTCCCTGCAGGTGGACAAATGAAATGGAGCCGGAAGACAATGAGAACTGTGAGTGGAATTCCAGATGAGGATGGGAGATACCACCTCCATCATGTCCAGCTACCTCCTTGCTTCGGAAGCTTTGAGTCAATTATGGAGGCCAGAGTGTTTCTGAACAGTAGCAAGATGTCATCTATAGGTATACAACACAGCTCATAAGGCCCCAATAGAGGAGCTGAGATAGAATTTAATCTAATAACAGAGTTGGAAGGGACCTTGGAGGTCTTCCAGTCCAACCCCCTGCTTAGGCAGGAAACCTTACACCACTTCAGACAAATGGTTATCCAATCTCCTCTTAAAAACCTCCAGCGACGGAGCACTCACAACTTCTGGAGGCAAGTTGTTCCACTGATTAATTGTTCTCACTGTCAGGAAATTTCTCCTTAGTTCTAAGTTGCTTCTCTCCTTGTTTAGTTTCCAATGGTATAGGGTCTCCTACTTGAGCAAGGGGTCGGACTAGAAGACCTCCATTTCAATTCATTATTCGGTTAAAAGTAGCGTGTTAGCTCCCCCATAAGTTTAATTTTTCTGCGATTTCCCCTTGGAGATAAAATGGAAGAAAGTACAAGGAATAAATTGAAATCGTGACCCGACAAATGCGCGCACGACAAAAGTGCGTCGACAAAACCGCAGCGAGAAAACCGCGACCTCGAAATTGCGCCCACAATAGCGTGCCGACAACAGCGCGCCGACAAAAGCGCGATTAGGTTTAAGGTAAGGGTTAGGGTTAGGTTCAGGGTTAGGGTAAGGGTTAGGGTTAGGGTTATTACCTTGTTTTCGCGTTGTTTGTTGATGGCGCGCATTTGTCGGCATGCTGTTGTCAGCGCGCTGTTGTCGGAGTGATTTCGAGGTTGCGGTTTTCTCGCTGTGGTTTTGGCGGCGTGCTTTTGTCATGCGCGCATTTGTCGGTGAACCAATTGAAATATTCCTCCTTTTTTAAGCATTGACCCATCCTACAAGACTTCTAATCAGCGGGCCACTCTGCTGTATTTAAGAAAATCAGACCGTGATGTAAATATATATTTTTAAGGCTGACCTCATTTTCATCCTTAAGGAAAATTCAGGGTAACTTGTTCTCTCTCTCTCTTGCATGCCAGTTCACCCTGACTCCGAGACAGAAACCGAGACCCAGGGGGGGACCAGTCTGGATGGGAGCCCTCCACCCCATGGGAGAGATTCCCCCGGTTCGTCCCCCATTTGTTCTAACGTGGCCCAGGCTCACCACAAGAACTTTCTTCATTCACGCTTGGAACGAGAGTAAGTATGCCTCTCCCAAAAGGACTTCAGGAGAAGACAATATGATAGATCTTTTGGATGGGCTTGATGACCCTGTCTGAAGAAGGATTCTTCATTCTGTAGCAGCAATTACTTGGCAAGGAGTCTCTGAGAGTCACGAACAAATCTTCACACTAATTAAGCGAACTGATTGTCTCCTGCAAACTCCACTCCCCTTTTGCTCCTCTTTATTCCCTCTGGGAGGGGCCATTTACCGTCCACCTGTGCCTTTACTCCTGAGTCGGCCCTTGTTCCTTAGCTGTTCCCTTCTCCTGGCAGCTCTGCACATTTGCACATCGGGAACAGGCTCCAGCTGTTCTTCTGCCCCTCTGATGTCTGACTCCGAAGGCAGCTGATAACTGTCAGATGGCCCTGTCCCCCGCTCTGCCTCCGACACAGAGCCCTCCTCCGAGCCTTCCCCAGACTCCAGGACTGGCCCATCTTCCTCCCCAACCTCCTCACTGTCCGAATCTGCTGTCAGCTCTGCTGGTGGGCCACAAAAATTTCTCAACCACTGTCTCCGATTTAGCCAAATTATTATTTTTTTAACCTGTAATTCTACCCCTTCCCTCCAGCACGGGAAGTGGGAGAGAAGAGCATTTGAACTCATTTCCCCCTTTTTGTCTTGGGTAGAATTGGGATGACTTCAACCCGCCCTAGTAGCAGTTGTCATAGTCAACTTGATGTTCCTGATGCGCTTGTTTTATTCCTCCACCAGTGAAGCCATTGAAGCTTTGCAACATGAAGTTTCTCGGTTGCGCCAAAGTCTAGAAGAGTCCCTCCATCGGCAATCTTCTCCTGCCCATCCACTTAGAGCCCAGGACACAGCTCACCTTTATCCACGGGTCACTCCAGCAGGGTAAGGGATGTACACAACTATTGCTTAATGTGTAAGAGTTTCTGGGCCAACTGTCCTCTGGGAGACTTCATTGTTTCTTCCCAGTCCCTGGTGAGTCTTATCTATAACTACATGTCTGCGGAGATCCTCCATCATCCAGGTCATGGTTGCTTTTTCAAGAGGCAACTGAACTTCCTTCATTTTTTTCCTTGAAGATGTTTCACTTCTCTCATCCAAGAAGCTTCTTCCGTTCTGAATGGACTTTTTTTTGTTTTTCCTTGAAGAATTTTCGCTTCTCATCCTAGAAGCTTCTTCAGTTCTGAATGGACTTTCTTCATTTTTCCTTGAAGAAGTTTCGCTTCTCATCCTAGAAGCTTCTTCAGTTCTGAATGGACTTTCTTCATTTTTCCTTGAAGAAGTTTCGCTTCTCATCCTAGAAGCTTCTTCAGTTCTGAATGGACTTTCTTCGTTTTTCCTTGAAGAAGTTTCGCTTCTCATCCTAGAAGCTTCTTCAGTTCTGAATGGACTTTCTTCATTTTTCCTTGAAGAAGTTTCGCTTCTCATCCTAGAAGCTTCTTCAGTTCTGAATGGACTTTCTTCGTTTTTCCCTGAAGAAGTTTTGCTTCTAATCCAAGAAGCTTCTTCAGTTCTGAATGGACTTTTTTTTGTTTTTCCTTGAAGAATTTTCGCTTCTCATCCTAGAAGCTTCTTCAGTTCTGAATGGACTTTCTTCATTTTTCCTTGAAGAAGTTTCGCTTCTCATCCTAGAAGCTTCTTCAGTTCTGAATGGACTTTCTTCGTTTTTCCCTGAAGAAGTTTTGCTTCTAATCCAAGAAGCTTCTTCAGTTCTGAATGGACTTTTTTTTGTTTTTCCTTGAAGAATTTTCGCTTCTCATCCTAGAAGCTTCTTCAGTTCTGAATGGACTTTCTTCATTTTTCCTTGAAGAAGTTTCGCTTCTCATCCTAGAAGCTTCTTCAGTTCTGAATGGACTTTCTTCGTTTTTCCCTGAAGAAGTTTTTCTCATCCAAGAAGCTTCTTCAGTTCTGACTGGACTTTTTTTTTTTTTTTCCTTGAAGAAGTTTCGCTTCTCATCCAAGAAACTTCTTCAGTTCTGACTGCACTTCCTTTGTTTTTCCTTGAAGAAGTTTTGTTTCTCATCCAACAAGCTTCTCTAGCTCTGACAGTTCTCTAGAAGAAGTTTCTTGGATGAGAAGCAAAATGCCTTCAAGGAGAAACAAAGTCCAGTTGCCTTTTGAAAAAGGGAAAGCTGTGCCTCCTAACCCCCAAATGATATGTAGAGGCCAATAGGACTGCAGGGACAGTTTAGTTTCTCACAAGGCAGCTGACTCACCCATTATGAAAGACATTATGGGAAACTTCCAAAACAGCTCACCACAATTCTACTGTCCTGGCTGCATTCCAAACTGTTCAGAAAGGAGAGATTCAAAGAAAAATCAGGGTGAAAATATTATTCCTTTCTCTCTCTGATGCCTTCACTGCCTGTGGAATGGAATGGAGTGGAATGGAACAGAGCGGAATACAATGCAATGCAATATAATACAATATTAATACAATACAATAATAATAGAAATACATTGCAATTACAATACAATAATAATTCAATACAATCTAATACAATACAATAATCTAATACAATACATTGCAATTACAATACAATAATACAATACAATAATAATAGAAATACATTGCAGTTACAATACAATAATAATGCAATGCAATTCAATTCAATACAATAATCTAATACAATATAATACAATAATAATACAATACATTGCAATTACAATAGAATAATATAATATAATAATCTAATATAATACAATGCCATTATAATACAATACGAAAATAATACAGTGCAATACAATACAATGATAATACAATACAATATAATACTATAATAATACAATACATTGCAATTACAATATAATAATAATAATACAATAATAATACAATGCAATACAATATAATAATAACACAATACAATAATAACACAATACGATGCAATACAATACAATAATAAATACAACACAACACAGAACAGAACTGACTCATATTTATGATGGCTGCAGTGTCTCGATGTGACGTGATCCTCTTTTACGACCTCTGGCAAGTAAAGGATGCCCGAATGAAGAAGCCAGATTCACTTCACAGTTGTGTTAATCGCTTAACAATTGCAGTGATTCACTTAACCACGGGCAGGAAGAAAGGTGGTAAAATGGGGCAAAATCCACATAACAGAGGCCTCGCTTAGCCACAGAAATTGTGGGCTCAACAGAGGTCGTAAGCCGAGGACTCCCTGTATGAAACCCTGCCACGGAGTTTAGCAAATCACAGTGGCCTCGTCTGCCGGTGGGCGCTCAACTACACATGCCTGTTTGTGATCCATCTCCCGTGTTCCCACAAACAAAAGACTAGACTAAATCACACTGATTAAAAGGAATCCAGGCAGATTTTAGGAGTCCAGAGGTGATGTTGCTGGTGGGGAAATGAAAGGATAATATAAGTTTCTTGTTTTGTGCTTCCCAAAGTTTTTCCTTGGGTGTAAACACGCTGTCTCCTTCCACAGAACTTCAAGGAAAAGCGTGGTGGAATCGGATGGATCCTTTCTGACCACTGAACCAAAAGGAAGAACCCCAAAGCCATCTTTGGCTCCACGTGGATGCGAGTTGGACTTCAGTATGTGGCAAAGGTTTTACATGTTGTTCTCGTGGTCCAGAATTAGAAACTCGTTGTCCTGCTTAGACTCTGGATTTCAATTGTCGGCTGCGCCTGTCGATATGGCCAAGTGTTGTGATCTGCCACCAGCCTGCAGAGCTGACGGCAGATTCGGACAGTGAGGAGGGTTGGGGAGGAAGATGGGCAAGTCCTGGAATCTGCAGAAGGCTCGAATGAGGGCTCTGCGTCAGAGCAGAGAGGGGGCCAGGGCCATCTGGTAGTTAGGTACTGCCTCCGGAGCCTCCGGAGTCTGACATCAGCGAGGCAGAGGAACAGAGGGAGCCTGTTCCCAGTGCACAAATGCACAGAGCTGCCAGAAGGCAATTAATTAAGAAAAAGGGGGCGACTCGGGAGTAAGGCTTGGAGATGATTGACCCCTCCCATAAGACATAAAAGAGGAGCACATGGACGTGAGCTCCGTTTGACTGTGCTACGTTTGGCCTTGCAAAACTAGTGGACGCTTAGGTCTCTGGCAGCGTTTCAAGGGAGATAAAGGTGGGGCACTTATCAACATTACCCTGAAAGACTGCGGCAACTCGAGCAGACATCTGTCAGACTCTTCACAGGCTGTTTGTGAATCATTACGGGCTGTGAATGACCATAATTCACAGCCATTTAAATCAAAGAAGGTTTCTGGTACTAAGAGGGTGATTTATGCTTTCTCAGGAAGCCTAGATCAGAAGAGCCAATGGCAGGATGTTGCGATTAATTTAGTTAGGGAGGGAGCATACCTCCCTAACTATAAATGTCTCTAAACAAGTTGTGCTGTCCATTTTAAATATTTTGAGAGGTTCTTGTTGCTCTCTGAGCTTGGTTGTTTTCTTGCAGACATTTCATTACCCAAACTAGGGAACATCATCAGTGCTAGCGATATTAAATATTTTGATTCGGTTGAGCCAATTGTTAGAACCGGCAATTTAACGGCTCTTTTGCAATTCAGTTAATGCTCCCCAGTGTTCTTTGAACCCCTGGGATCATGTAGGACTTTACATACCAAATTAATCTGAAGGTTGTCTGCTCCTGCTTCGTTCCTAGATCCCTCCGAGTCAGACGACGCACTGTTAAAGTTGCAGAATGGAAAACGCCACAAAACTCCCAGGATGAGATCTTCCAAACCATGCACTGTCCAGGGACCTTACACAGGTAAGGATATGATCTCTAAGCAGTGGTGGGATTCAGAGGCGGGGCTGACGTTGCAACGATATGATGTGCAACCTTGAAGCTCCAAGATCACTGTCAATATCTCTGCCGCTGGATGGTCCTTTTGGACCTAAACCGTCCCGCAGAGATGGTGATAGAGAAGGGCACATCCTGCTGATCCCAGGGACATCGCAAAGTCGCTGTTAGATCCAGGAGAAGCCCTTTTTTCCGGTGACGGAGAAGCAGCCATTGAAGCTGACAAAAGTTGGGACAGCTCCAGAATGAAAGGAAAGTGGGAGAAAAAGTCTGTCGAATTGGTGAGATAAATTTTATTATTAGAGAAGGGAACACCCAAAAAGATCAAAATTAAAGTTAAAATTGAAGACAGAAGAGATTAAGCAGCGAGATTAAGCCTGAGTCAAACTTAGTGTGTTATTTTTCTTTAATCTTTTTATTGATGGAATTTTTACAAACGCTTCTTATTTTTTAAACTGGACTGGGTTTTTTTCCCTATTTCTCTTTTTTTCAATACTTATTGATTAAGATTTTCTTTTTCTTTTTTCAACGCTCTATTGCATTTTCTTTTTAATATTTTTTCTTTTTCTCCTTAAGTTTGGAATATAAAGAGGGAAGTAAAAGTAGAGGAAAAGAAGTAACACTTTTACCATTTACACCAGGGGTAGTCAACCTTTTTATACCTACTGCCCACTTTTGTATCTCTGTTAGTAGTAAAATTTTCTAACCGCCCACCGGTTCCACAGTAATGGTGATTTATAAAGTAGGGAAGTAACTTTACTTTATAAAATTTATAAAGCAGAGATACAGCAAACCCCTACCGCCCACCATGAAAGCTGGAATGCCCACTAGTGGGTGGTAGGGACCAGGATGACTACCACTGATTTACACTGTGAGTCTATAATCTTATCGGCACCTGTTGGATTCTCTGTGTTTGGTTTCTTAGGGACACAGTATCCCATTTCCACTCCAGAGACTCAAGATCCCAAGAGACTCCAAACGTCCGCTCTCGGTCACCCGAATGTCCAGTTGCAACATGGAGAAGATTCTGCTGGTCACTTGGCTGAAAAGGAAATTAAAGGTAAACAAAGGTTCATGTGGATTGCCCCTCTGTAATATAGGTAGCCCTTTGACTTACAGCCATTCTTTTAATAACCATTTGAAGGCACTGGGGAAAAAGGGACCGTTTTTAACACTTTGCACAACCAAGCAATTCCAGAGAAATGTGAAAACGTGTTTGCAGGTGAGAGGAATCAAGTTTCAACCCACTGCGTCCTCTGCCCTCCGTCACCTTTGCGTTGATAACACAGGTGATACAAAAATGATTGGAACTTTTGGTTAAACATTAACTGGATTTATTGCTGACTTCTGGTTTAAAAATCAGGGCCTCTCCTTGGTTTTTACTTTTGAATTCTTTCTTTCCTTCATATTTTCTTTCTTTGTTTGTCTGTCTTTTCTTCCTGCTTTCTTTCTTTCCTTTCTTTCTTGTCTTTCTGTCTTTCCTTCCTTCCTTCCTCCCTTCCTTCTCTCATTCCTATCTCCTTGCTCCCTCCCTCCCTCTCTTCTTAGTTTCTTTACATGTTCCTCCCTCCGTTTCCTTCCTTCCTTTCTTCTTTCTCTTTTTGTCTTCTGTTCTTTCCTTCCTTTCTTCCTCCCTCCCTCTTTCTTTCTGTCTTTCTTTCTTCTTTCCTTCCCTTCTTCCCTTCCTTCCTTCTCTTATTCCTGTCTCCTTCCTCCCTCCCTTCTTAGTTTCCTTCCTAACTTCTTTCCTTCCTTCCTTCTCTCTATTCTTCCTCCCTCCCTCCTTTCTTCTTTCTTTCTTTCTTTCCTTCCATTCTTCCTTCACTCCTTCATTCTCTCATTCCTATCTCCTTCCTCCCTCCCTTCTTAGTTTCCTTCCTAACTTCTTTCCTTCCTTCCTTTTCTCTATTCTTCCTCCCTCCCTCCTTTCTTCTTTCTTTCTTTCTTTCTTTCTTTCCTTCCTTCCCTTCTTCCTTCCTTCCTTCTCTCATTCCTGTCTCCTTCCTCCCTCCCTTCTTAGTTTCCTTCCTAACTTCTTTCCTTCCTTCCTTCTCTCTATTCTTCCTCCCTCCCTCTTTCCTTCTTTCTTTCCTTCTTTCTTTCTTTCTTTCTTTCTTTCCTCTATCAACCTATAAGTCTCAGCAGATTTCCTGCTGGACCACCTGCTAATAATTGAAGCTTGCAAAACTTCACGAGAGATGCATTTTACAAAACGAAAATGCTTTTCCAAAGATGCAAAAACCTCTTGACTTACTATGCTGTCTAGACAAAGCATCAGGAATGATGCTGTTTGTTTGTAACGGCTTCTATTTCCATGTCATGGTGGCCTATTTCATTGTAACCGGAATTATTCTCTCCCTTTTAAGGTTCCCCGAGGGATGGATCCAGACCTTCTAAGCAAAGAGCAACCGAAGGATGGTTGTGTCCCTCATGTAAGGACTCTTCAAACTCCAGGAACAAAGACATAGCCGGTGAGACAAATATTTGAGGGTCCAAGATGGGGCTAGCCCTGAACAGTTTAAAAGTCCCTCTCCATTTTTATTTATTTTTCGTCTTTTAATGAGCTCGTAATCCCGTACATTGGTGTGGAGTCAAGGCAACTGAATGGTGCTGAGTGCTTACTGCCCTTCCTGTCACCAGTGCGGAGTTTGCAGTAGATATATTCTCACGGTGCGCAGAGAGAGAGAAATGCCTGCCTCTACCTAGGATTGAACTTACACTCTCCTTGATTGTGAGGCGAGAGCTCCACCTCCTCTCCATTCAGTTCATTAATCTAAAGCCAAATCCTAATCCATACAGTTCAGGTCTTCTTTTTATGACGACACCCAGACACTTAAAATCGGCCACTTGCACCATTCGGTCTCCCTTGATGTCTGCTCTATTCCATCTATATAGTCCATTATAAGTGCCTTGGACTTATTGGTGATAAGGACCAAGTTACGGTCTCTACACCATGAAAGCAAAACAGTTCACCTCATCTCGATAGGCAGATTCATTCCCCAACCCCCTTGGGGATGAGTCCTACCACAGTTGTGTCATCTGCAAATTTAGGAATGACATTACTAGCATGAGTGGAAATGCGGTCATGCACATAAAAAGTATAGAGCCATGATGGAGAACCAATGGGATGCCTCAAAACCAGCCTAAAACCGGCTCCCAAAATAGTCTGAAATGCCACAAAAACAGCTTGAAAATGGCCCCCAAAACAGTTTGAAAACGGCCCTAAAAATAGCCTGAAAATGCCCCCCAAAACAGCCTGAAAACAGTCTCCCAAACAGCCTGAGAACCAAAAGCAGCCCCCAAAACAGCCTGCAAATGGCCCCACTACCATGTGAAAACAGCTCCAAAAGCAGCCTGAAAATTGCCCCAAAACAGCCTGAAAAAGTTCAAAAACAGCCTGAAAAAGTTCAAAAACAGCCTGAAAACGGCCCCATAAACAGCCTGAATATGCCCCTCCCAAACAGCCTAAAAACACCCCCCAAAACAGCCTGAAAATAGCCCCCAAAGGAGCCTGAAAACGCCCCCAAAAAACAGCCCGAAAACATCATCTGCAAATTTAGGAATGGCATTGCTAGCATGAGTGGAAATGCCGTCATGCCCATAGAGAGCATGGAGTAAGGGACTCAACATGCCACCTTGTGGTATAGCAGTGTTAAGAATAAGGGCTGAATAATTCACTTCGCAACCGCACGACTGACTTAACAAATGCTAGGATTCACTTAACAACGGTGGCAAGAGGAGTCATAAAATGGAGCTTGACAAACGTTTCACTTAGAGACGTAAATTTCAGGCTCAGTTGTGGTCGTAACACAAGAACTGCCTGTACTGTTTGGTGCCTGGGATTTCTTCCCCATTGGGAAGTGGTAGATGGATGGATGGATGGATGGATGGATGGATGGATGGATGGATGGATGGATGGATGGATGGATGGATAGATGATGGATGGATGGATGGATGGATGGATGGATGGATGGATAGATAGATAGATATAGATGATGGATGGATAGATAGATAGATAGATAGATAGATAGATAGATAGATAGATAGATAGATAGATAGATAGATAGATAGATAGATAGATAGATATAGATGATGGATGGATGGATGGATAGATAGATAGATAGATAGATAGATAGATAGATAGATAGATAGATGATAGATAGATAGATAGATAGATAGATAGATAGATAGATAGATAGATAGATATAGATGATGGATGGATAGATAGATAGATAGATAGATAGATAGATAGATAGATAGATAGATAGATAGATAGATAGATAGATAGATAGATATAGATGATGGATGGATGGATAGATAGATAGATAGATAGATAGATAGATAGATGATAGATGATGGATGGGTAGAATAGATAGATGGATGGATGGATGGATGGATAGATAGATAGATAGATAGATAGATGATGGATGGGTAGAATAGATAGATAGATAGATAGATAGATAGATAGATAGATAGATAGATAGATGATAGATAGATAGATAGATAGATAGATAGATAGATAGATAGATAGATAGATAGATAGATATAGATGATGGATGGATAGATAGATAGATAGATAGATAGATAGATAGATAGATAGATAGATAGATAGATAGATAGATAGATAGATAGATAGATAGATAGATATAGATGATGGATGGATAGATAGATAGATAGATAGATAGATAGATAGATAGATAGATAGATAGATAGATAGATAGATAGATAGATAGATAGATAGATAGATGAGAGAGAGAGAGAGAGAGGTAGGTAGGTAGATGATGGATGGATAGATAGATAGATAGATAGATAGATAGATAGATAGATAGATGATAGATAGATAGATAGATAGATGATAGATAGATAGATAGATAGATAGATAGATAGATAGATAGATAGGATGATAAGATAAGAAGATAGATTTATTTTTCCCCTCTCCCTGTCTCATTCTCTCTCTCTCTCATTCTCTCTCTTTCTCTTTTTTTCTCTCTTTCTCATTCTCTCCCTCTCTTTCTCTCTCATTTTCTCTCTCTCTTTCTTTCTCTCTCTCTCATTCTCTCTTTCTTTTTCTCTC
Source organism: Thamnophis elegans (assembly GCF_009769535.1). Lineage (NCBI taxonomy): Eukaryota > Metazoa > Chordata > Lepidosauria > Squamata > Natricidae > Thamnophis > Thamnophis elegans. The sequence goes on from NC_045556.1 coordinate 33,356,778, forward strand.
TTTCTCTCTCATTCTCTCTCTCATTCTCTTTATCTTTCTCTCTCTAGATATTTAAAGGAGGTTTTTTTTTAAATGGGCCCAATGTAGCTGATAAATATTTTATTTTCCTGGCCACCTTAGGAGCAGGTGACCGCAAGGAGAACGCTCCAGAAGAAAGCTCTAGAACGCAACCAAAGCTCAACCAACAGCAGCAACCAAAACAGGCAGGCCTGTGGTACTTGGCGCTGCCGCCCGCAGCTACCTCTATGAATTACATCCCAGCTATTCCCTTGGCACAATACCCGGTCTCATCCATCATGTGAGTATGGCTTCCACAACTGGAGTCCATAGGATTCGCTTCTCTTCCCTAGCAGTGGGCAAATGCAGAATCTCCATGGATTCATCCTGGAGACAAAAAACCATAGGAAGAACCGTTGCAGGAATTTAATTATGGCCAGTCTAGAGCTATGGCCAAGGTGAGGGTAGCACCCATTTATTTGAGGACTCTTGGTGCTCTCTGAGCTGGGTGGTTTTCTTGCAGATGTTTCATGACCCAACTAGGTAACATCATCAGTGTTAGAAGGGAGTCGGTTCTGTACGGAGGAGGAGGAGGAAAACTGTAGGGTCCTTGATGTTGTCTGACGTTGATGGTTTTCTTGCAGATGTTTCATTAGCCAACTAGGGAAACATCATCAGTGCTAGAAGGGAGTGGGGTTTGCAGGGAAGGAGGAGGAAAGAACTGTGGGGTCCTTGGTGCTCTCTGAGCTTTGTTGTTTTCTTACAAACATTTGATTACCAAATTAGGTAACATCATCAGTGCTAGAAGGTAGTAAGGTTTGGGTGGGAGAGGAGGAGGAGTATGTGATCCTTGGTGCTCTCTGAACTTTGTTGTTTTCTTGCAAACGTTTCATGACCAAATCTAAGTAACGTCATCCGTGCTAGTAATCAGGACGAAGAGCAGCCCTGATGATGTTCCCTAGTTGGGTCATGAAGCGCCTGCAAGAAAACCACCAAGCTCAGAGAGCACAAAGGACCCTACAGTCCTCCTCCTCCTCCCCCTCTACCACTGGTGATGTTCCCTAGTTGGGTCACGAAACGCCTGCAAGAAAGTCACCCAGCTCAAGAGAGCATCAAGGACCTCCTCATGTCAACCCTGAGCTCCAAATCATTCTCCTTGAAAGCTGAGGTCTGCTTGAAGTTGGCTGTCTTGTTTGACTTCTCTGTTGAGTTGGAAGCCACGTTCATCCCTCTCCCAACCGGGGTCCACCTCTGCTTAACTTTCCCAAGGTCAGCCAAGGTTAAGCAGCTGCCCTCACCTGCCTCTTTGACTTCTCCGTTTCTCTTTCTTTCCTGGACAGCTATCCTCCACCCCCCGTCGCTACCTCAATCTCTTCGCTCGCCCTCCCGGCTTTCGATTCCGCCCGGCCGCCAGCCACTGAGTGGAAGACCTCACGGGCGCATCTCCGGGAGTATCACTGCTGCTCCAGGACTGTCTTCCCTTCCGCCAGTTTGGAAGACTTGAACTGGACTTTGAACCGAGCCGTGGAAGCGGCGAAGGACATGAAGTTCACCACCGAACAGATGAACAAGTCTCTAAGCTGGGCCTTACGGAAAGCCAGGAGTCCCAGAACCTCCTGCCTCTTTTGATCGGGATGGACCGAAGAGAGAGGAGAAAGCCACCGGAACGGGGATGACCACCGATTAAAGGGATTGAGTTGCTTGCTCGCTGGTTTTGTTGGTATTTGAGTGCCAAAGAAGAACCCCGCAACTCCTCCGTTGACTGGGGAGAATGACGTATCCTCGGTGTACGGGGAACGTAGCCTTCTTCAACCGTGCTTCCTCTTATTTCGCTCCCTTCTTGGGACGATTGGGGTGACTTCTGCTATTTTGGAAAGCCTCTCTCTATTTTTTGGACCTGGGCTTTGTAGCTTCCTCTCAGGGATGTTGCTATCCATGTTAATAATAATGATGATGATATGGTAGTAATAATAATAATAATAAATTAATAGGCAGCTTGGCACAAGAGGCAAGGTTGGGCTAGAAAGGTAAGAAAGAAACGAGGTGCCTGCCTTAGCCTTCAGATATATTCTAGGGAAGGTTTGGTTTGAAGGGGTCCTTGGTGCTCTCTGAGCTTGGTGGTTTTCTTGCAGACGTTTCATAACCCAACTTGGTAACATCATCAGTGCTAGGAGGGAGTGGGGTGTGTGGAGTGCAGGAGAAGTAGGAGGGAGAGGAGGAGGAGGACTGTGGGGTCCTTGGTACTCTCTGAACTTGGTTGTTTTCTTGCAGATGTTTTATCACCCAACTAGGTAATGTCATAAGTGTCTCGGTAGTTGAGTAATGAAACATCTGCAAGAAGACAACCAAGCTGAGTAGCAAGGATGACACAGTCCTCTTCCTCCTCCTCCTTTCACTTCCTCCTCTTCCTGCTCCTTCCCCTCCTCCTCCCCCCCCTCTTCTTCTTGCACTGATTGTAACGTTCCCGTGGTTCGTCCATGAGGCCAATGTGGAGAAAAGACAGGACACGACCTTTCTCGGGATGGTGCGACCCAGATTGGGGGTCTGAGAGCCCCTTTTATTGAGATAGGACAAAGGCAGGAGGAGCAATAGCATGTGATTAAAAACAGCCTGTAGAAGTACAATTTCTAATCTACTGCTCAGGGAAGTTCTGTCTATATATGGTCAAATCCTGGACGTCATTGGTAGGGCACATCTCAGGATGTTATGTTATGAACTATCAGGATGTTATGGAGTTTTAGGAGTTTGTTTTCTCCTGTGTGGTTCAGCGTGGCTCTGCATGCCCTGGTATGAACTGGGCCATGGGTGACCCACTACGCCTACACAAGGAATTATATTACAACAACTGATGAAATTACATAGTTGGATCATGAAACATCTGCAAGAATAGAAGCAAGATTGGAGAGCACCAAGGACTCCATAGCTGTTGTCTTCCTCCTCCTCCCACCTCACCTCTCCTTGTGCTGATGATGTTACCTAGTTGGATCATGAAACATCTGCAAGAAATCAAGGAAGCTCAGAGAGCACCAAGGACCACCTCATTGCTACAAATGCTCTCCTTTAAATGTTTGTACTATAACTTTGGCCAAGGGCTTTGGATCTCCCATCTTCCAGCATGGAGCATTCTTTCAACGGAGTTGATCCATCCATCCATTCCCCTCCCTTTAAGTCCAGGGCATCCAACCTTGTTCCCCCTTAAGACTTGTGGACTTCAACTCCCAGAATCCCTCAGCCAGCACACCCTTCCTTAAAAGTCTTTGCCTTAACTCTTGAACCTTTTCAGGTGTTTCTTCAGCATCAGCTGAAAGTTGCTGTTAGAACTTCTTCCAGGGAATGGAAAGAGTCCAAAGCTTCACCTGGTGAACTTTACTTCATTTTTAATTTTGAAGGATAGGGGTGTGGGGCGGTGTGTGTGTGTGTGTGTGTGTGTGTGTGTGTTAAATCCTTCCAGTCGCCTGCCCAAGTGGCTATAGGGGTGTTTTTTATGCATATTGTGCCTCGAAGGGGGTTGGGAACCAGGCAGTGTTGGATTGGGGTTTGTGAGAGGTTTATAAAGCTCCTTGAATTACAGCAGTCCCATTGAGTGACGGTTCGAAGTGACCACGGCATGGGAGAAAGGGACTTGTGCTTTCACACTTAACGACATTTCTAGCGGCCCCAGGATCACACAATCAAAAATTCATATGTTGGCAGCTGGTTCGTACTTACGATGCTCACAGGGCCCCCCTTCCTTCCTTCCTCCCTCACTTCCTTCCTTCCTCACACTGTCTGTTGCTTGCTTGCTTCCTTCCTTCCAACATCCCTTCCTTCCTTCTTCCCCTCCTACCTTCCATCCTCCCACTGTCCCTTGCTTGCTTCCTTCCTTCCTCCCTCCTTCCATCCTTCCTTCCTCCTTCCATCCCCCCTCCCACCATCCCTTCCTTTCCTTCTTCCCCTCCTTCCTTCCATCCTCCCACAGTTCCTTGCTTCCTTCCTTCC
>NC_045556.1:33365752-33373252 GCF_009769535.1 Thamnophis elegans
GGCAGAGGAGAGCAGTGGAAATCTATGGGCCGGTCCTTGGGACGGAAGAGCCACTGCTGCTACTGAAGAGATGTGGCAGACTAAAGGACAGACTTGTTATCCTGCGCCGCGAGAGAAACCTTTTGCCGGGGCTGCCGGCGCTCCTAATAAATCAATCTTTGAGTTCACTTAAGAGGGTTTGTTGTGTTTGCGGAGCTGGGATAGAACACAAAGCCCCAACTCAGAGAGAGCACCGAGGACACCCCCTACACACACACCTTCTCACTCTGTTAAACTATCTGATTTTTAGCAACCTGCAAATTTGGGAAGCCTGTTTATTGCCCATCCACCAACAGGAAATGACAAAACATCCTAATTTAACAGATGTTGAGATGCTCGCAAAATTTCTCCCAGCTTCTCAAACCCGAGCTGAACTTTTGTGTTTGCAAACAGGAATGTCACTCAGTGGGATTTGAGAAGCCCCCTCCCCTTTTATAGAGAACATTTGCATATGTCTTACCCATATTATCCACGCCTCGAGGAATAATGACGTCGGCGTATTTCTTCGTCTGCAAGGAAGAAGGAAAAGCACAATTCTCAAAAGAAAAACCACGATCCATTCAGAAGTGATCTTAGGAAACAAAATTCTTCTAAAAGGGGAACTCTCAATAAAATAATATAAAATGTTTTATAGGCAGCATTTACCACCCGCTGGGTTAGCCAAAATGCTTAAAAAATATGTCTAGCAAAACATTGGAAATGTAACCAGAAAACGGGCACCTATTCTCACATGTGGTGGAGTGGTGTAAAAGCAAAAAATAAAATTGGGCAAAAATATATAGATGGCTAGAAAAGATAATGGGGAAACATGTAGATTTTAAACCTGAACTGTTTTTAATTAGGCATAAATTAACACCAGAGAAATCTGGTAAGAAAAATATATACTTAGTATTACATGTCCTAACAGCAGCAAGGATTATATTCACACAATATTGGAAAAAATAAAGAAACCCCATGAGACGAAGGGATAATTAGGAAGATACTAGACTGGGCAGAAATGACGGACTTAAAATTCAAAATTAAACAGAAAGAAGACACAGAATATTATCAAACATGGAACTTATTTTGTTGGTGGTTGAAAAAAAAAAGGGGGTGAAGATTAAGAATGTAATCTGTGTTGTCAAGTAAATTAACTATCCAGACAACAGGATGTTTCATAAGCACTAACAAAAGTAAACAACAGAACATTTATAAAATTTCTAAAATAAATAAAAGTAACAGGTCCTCTCAATTAGCTTTCAACTTGTACCAGCGTTCTGGTTTATGCGACCTCCTGACAATGGGAAAGCGAGATTCACTTTGCAACCGTGCGACTCATTTAAGAACGGCAGTGAATCCCCTAACAAATGTGGCGAGAAAAAGTCTTAAAATTGGGGCGGGGGGGAACCCTCTTAACAAATGCCTCGCTTAACAACCTAACTGTCTGGCTCAATTGTGGTCATAACATGAGGACTACCTGCACATGCTGATTGCCCAGCATCCCAAATTTGATCGCGTGACGGTGGGGAAATGCTGCAATGCACATAAGGATTGGTTGCAAGCCCATTTTTTTCAGTCCTTTCGTTAACTCTCAATATACGATAAATGAAGGATTGTAACTCGAGTTCTACCTGTATGTAGATTTTCCCTGTTTAGCATCTGTAAACAGGATGGGCCATTTGGTTGCTAAGGGAAGCGTCACTAAGTGAAACCGTGAATCCCTCCAATGACTTATCTCGAGCACCTGGGTAAAGGAGGAGGGAGAGTTTTTCCTACCGGCAAACAGAACTCTTCAAAGGCGGGCTTGACAAACGTCGTATATTGAGTCAGAATCTGTTCCAGATCCCTTCCTCGTTTCATATCTCGAAGGACTTCCGTAGAAGGGGGTTGGGGAGAAGGAAAACCAGTTAAAAACAGGATTGTCTCTTGAGATTTTCTAAACAGGGCATTGTAATATATGGAACAGGTGGTATAATTGGCTCGAAAAGAGATGTAAAATTAATGCAGAAGGATTGCATGGAAAATATAACAAAAAGATATATTCAGAAACCAATAGAGATGTAAAGGTTGTATATATGTTGTGTATGTTACAAAAATAATAATAATGAGACAAGGAGAGGTATATGTCACAAACAATAGGTCTTAGAATGGAAAATTAGAAATTAGAAAAGAGAATAGCGATAGCGGAAAGCTGTAGCAGTGTAATTGTGATTTTAAAGTTTAAAAATGCTGAATAAAAATGAATTAAAAGGAAAAAAAATATTTGTAAGCATTGAAGAGAAAGCAGCTTCTTAAAGATATTAAGGGTGCTCCATAAAGTCCATTTGCCTAGAATCTGTTCTTCTGAATAACAGAATAGCAGAGTGGGAAGGGACCTTGGAGGTCTTCTAGTCCAACCCCCTGCTCAAGCAAGAGACCCTATACCATTTCAGACAAATGACTGTGCAGTCTCTTCTTAAAAAACCCCAGTGGTAGAGCACACATCAGTAGAGTAGAGTAGAGTAGAGTAGAGTAGAGTAGAGTAGAGTAGAGTAGAGTAGAGTAGAGTATATAGAGTAGAATTTAGAATTAGAATGAATAGAGTACAGTACAGTAGGGTACTGTAGGGTAGAGTACAGTAGGGTAGAGTAGAATAAAGTAGAATAGAATAGAATAAATAGAATAGAATGAATAGAATAGACTAAGAATAGAATAAGGAGTAGAGTAGAATAGAATAGAATTCAGAATTAGAATGAATAGAATAAGGAGTACAGTAGGGTAGGGTGGAGTAGAATAAAATAGAACAAATAGAATAGAATTCAGAATTAGAATGAATAGAATAGATAGAATAGAATAGCATAGAATAGAATAAGGAGTACAGTAGAGTAGGGTAGAGTAGAATAAAATAGAATAAATAGAATAGAATTCAGAATTAGAATGAATAGAATAGAATAAGAATAGAGTAAGGAATAGAGTAGAATAGAATTCAGAATTAGAATGAATAGAATAGAATAAGAATAGAGTAAGGAATAGAGTAGAATAGAATTCAGAATTAGAATGAATAGTATAGAATAGAATAAGGAGTACAGTAGGGTAGGGTAGAGTAGAATAAAACAGAATAAAATAAATAGAATAGAATTCATAATTAGAATGAATAGAATAGAATAAGAATAGAATAAGGAGTAGAGTAGAGTAGAATAGAATAGGAGAAAAAAGTTGGAAGGCACCTTGGAGGTCTTCTAGTCCAACCCCCTGCTTAGGCAGGAAACCCTACACTACTTCAGACAAAAAGATTATCCAACCTCTTCTTAAAAACCTCCAGTGATGGAAGTGAGTGGAACTGCCTGCCACCAGAAGTCATGGGTGCTTCATCACCGGACATGTTTAAGAAGAGATCGGACAGCCATTTTGTCTGGAATGGTATATCTTGTCTCCTGCTTGAGGAAGAGGTTGGACTAGAAGACCTCCAAGGTCCCTTCCAGCTCTATTCCGAATCTAAATCCTTTCTCTCTTAAAGCATTTGATGGGGGGGCGGGAGGAAACAACCCCAACTTCTCACCTCTCCGAGACAACCTGACGTCGGAATCGGTATCGACAAACAACCGGAGATGAAACATATCTCGGATATGTTGACTGTAGAAGACCAAGATTCCTTCAAACAGCAGGACGTCAGCAGGATAAACCATCGTTGTTTCGGGCAATCTGTGCCAACGGAATCATTCAAGAATAATTGTCCAATGATAGCATGGGCGAAAACTTTTGGCTGTACGATAGAATTGGATAAATGGCAGAAATTGTGGGAGAGGAACTACAAGCTAACAATGCCAACGGCATATAAAGAGAATTTGTACTAGATGTTTTACAGGGGGCATCTACCGCCGGAGAGGTTGGCAAAGATGTTTAAAGACCACTCGGCTAAATGTTGGAAGTGCCCCCAAACACCTGGATCTTGTTATCATATGTTGTAGACATGCGGAGAGGCAATTTTATAAGATATGGGGTTTATTTTATCAGTGGTTAGATAAAAACAACAACATGGAAATGAAAGATGTTAAGAGAATGTTATAAATACAAGGATAATGGAATGATACAGAATATAACAAAGATATATTATTATTATTGGATAGATTTAAGACAATGCAATGAATTCTTATAATATAAATGAATCCAATATCTAGAACAGTGTTTCTCAACCTTGGCCACTTGAAGATGTTCGGACTTCAACTTCCAGAATTCCCCAGCCATGCTGGGGAATTCTGGGAGTTGAAGTCCGAACATCTTCAAGTGGCCAAGGTTGAGCAACACTGATCTAGAACATCTTGTTTAAAATGAAGGAATAATAGTGATAGTCAAATCAATGTGGCATAATGATAATAACGTATACAAATATATTCGACTTGATAATATGTGGTTTCATATAAATTGTAAATGACTATGGAAAGGATGCGCAAAAACCTTGTAACAATTGACACACGGTATGTAATTGAAGATGGCTTTATGTTTTATTTCTCTATGTCTGTCTAAAAATAAAAACTTTCTTAAAAAAAAATTAACAAGGTCAACTGCATATAAAGAGAATTTGTATAAGGTGTTTTACAGGTGGCATCTACCACTGGCGAGGTTGGCAAAATGTTTAAAGACCACTCAGCTAAATGTTGGAAGTGCCACCAAATACCTGGATCTTATTATCGCATGTGGTGGATATGTGGAGAAGCAAAATAGTATTGGACAAAAATTAAGACATGGTTGGCAGAGATGATACAACAACGTTTTGAGCTGAAACCAGAAACATTTCTGCTAGGAATTTTACCTGAAATTTATAATAAAGAGAATGCATATTTAATCCTTCATGTATTAACCACAGCTAGAATTGTTTTTGCACAACATTGGAAAAGTGTAGAGATTCCTATCGATGAGAAGGTGCTTAGGAAAATATTAGAATGTGCAGAGGGCGGGCAAGGATAGTTGATGCGCAAAATATACATTGCAACGCTTATTGCAAAGCCTCTCAACTATCAAACGACAACCCGGCCTTCACGTGGTGCCCCCCGTTCCCACCAATCGGGCTCTGTCGACCCTTGGGACTGGCGTCCCCTTGGGTATATCCAGCCGAAAGAGCTTCCATGGATCGCCGTGGAGGTGTTCGTCAAACCACTCTGCGTCACTTCAAACGGAAAGCGGAAGATATAGTCATGCGCCCATTCAATCTTAGCCGAAAATCATATAATAGCGACTGGCTGCACCACCTGTCAACCCTAGCCCAGGACCGAAAACAGTGGCGTCAAATTTCCATGGAAGTCGCCTATACCCACGATGGGTGAAGAGGCGTCAAGTACAAGTACAAGTACAAGAATGTGCAGAAATGAACAGATTAACATTAGCAATTAAGGAGAAAGAGCAAATGGAATATTATATGATATGGGAAGTATTTTACCAATGGTTGGAGAGGAAAAAAAAAAAAAGGAGTTTGGAAATGAAGAAAGCTAAAAAAATAAGTAGATAATACACTTATTTATATCTGAGATATAAATAAGATAAAAACTGTTAGTAGGTGTATGATGAGAATAATCATGCTTAGTGTTGATATGATATTATTACTGGAAGATATTAAGAAGAAAAATGGAGTTTTATAACGTATATTATGTTTATTTTTGTAACTAAAAAATAATAAAACTCTTTTTAAATAAAGAATAATTGTCCAACTCGCACAGCAAAATATAAATGCATACTAGCAGACACAGCTATCCAAATGGGAGTTTGGTTTGCGTAGGTAAGAACGCAGCTAGTTCTCGATTTACGACCTACCCATGAGCCCAAATGTTCGGTTACTAAGTGTTAAGACATTCATTCAGTGAGCTTTACCCCACGTTACGACCTCTGAGGGCACCACTGTTAAGGGAATCGCTGCAATTGTTAAAAGTTAGGAACACATGCAGCCATTCCCTTAACAACAGCGGCAAGCCAAGTCGTAAAATGAGGCAAAAGTCACTTGCTTAACGACAGACATTTTGGGCTCTGTTGTGGACTAAATTGACGGCAGACTGGGCGAGTTTTAAATCTACCAAATAAAAAGGCTATTCGCTATTTTATAACGCAGGTAGTCCTCGAGATATGACTGCAAAAATGAAGATAGGAATTTTGTGACGTGGTCATTAAGTGAGTAATGTGACCAGATTTGATCTTATGACCATTTTTTTTTAAAAAAAAAACCATGGTCACTAAGTAAATCGGGTGGCCATTAAGCGAAAGACAACGAAACGGCCAAACAAAAAAAAAAGGAATTATAAGGGGGAAAAGATGTGGTCACCACCCTTGCCTGCCAGGCCCAGGAAATGGACACCAACCTGGAATGGGTCACAAAATCGTAGGTTGGGACCTCCACCGTTTGACCATCAATGATATTCTTCAACGTCGTTTCCATCAAATCATTGTCAAAAGCATCTGCAGGGAAGAGGAGAAGCAGCTGAGATACGACAATCTCGGTTGAGTTCCCAGAAGAACCCAGATGAGGACAGAATGAAGACCCCCATGAAGGGTTGCTATTGCTTTGTAAGGCCTCAGTAAGACCACGCTTAACGACTGAAGATGTTACCTAGCTGGGTCAAGAAATGTCTGGATACCCACTCCCTTCTAGCACTGAAGATGTTACCTAGCTGGTTCAAGAAATGTCTGGAAGAAGACCACCCAGCTGAGAGAGCACCAAGGATACCACAGTCTTCCTCCTCCTCCTGTCCTTCTGCCTCTCCTCTTCCTTTCCCTTGATACCCCACTCCCTCCCAGCACTGAAGATGTTACCTAGTTGGGTCAAGAAATGTCTGGATACCCCACTCCCTTCCAGCACTGAAGATGTTACCTAGTTGGGTCAAGAAATGTCTGGAAGAAGACAACCCAGCTCAGAGAGCACCAAGAAGGCCATATTTCCAACTCAAAGATGGAAGTGCTCCAAATTTGATGGCATTTGGAGTGTTTTGCTGCAACCAGGCCCACCCCCAACCCCCCGGTCTTCATAGTCCTAGTTTGGGGGTCCTTCCTCCCACCTCCCCTTCCAAAGTCAACCGAGGTGGTCCCATAGATTACCTGGATGGTCAAAGTTATATTGTCCCTTTAAGGCGTGGGCTTTCTGTTCTGGAGTGAGGACTTTGTAGAATCGATCTTGGCTGAGGATGACGACCTTCCTTTGATGATGGTCCACCTCGTTTTGACCCAGAAGTTCCATGATCTTCTCACAGACGGTTGACTTTGGAGGGAGGGAGGGAGGGTGGAAGGGATGGACCGACAGACAGATCAAGAAGGAAAGTTAGGGAAGCCAAAGGTACAGATCATCTTTGACTTACGAGCAGAATTGGGACCAGGATTTCCGACACTAAGCCAGGTGGTTGTTAAAGTGAGCCATGTCCTATTTTATGACCTCCTTCCCCCTCCCTCTTGCTTATTTCCTCCCTTCCTTCCTCCCTCCCTCCCTCTTTCTTATCTCCTTCCTCCCTCCCTCCCTCTTTCTTATCT
>NC_045556.1:33378252-33388252 GCF_009769535.1 Thamnophis elegans
ATTGAAGGGTGGGCTCCTTGGTGTGTCCCTGCGCTCGGTTGCTTTCTTGCAAGACGTTTCATGATCTAACTAGATAACATCATCACTGTTAGTAGGGAGTGGACTTTGCAGAGGAGGAGGAAGGAGAAGGAGGAAGGAAGGAGAAAGAGAAGGAGGAGAAAGAGGAGGAGTGTGGAAGGAGGAGAAAGAGGAGGAGGAGAAAGAGGAGGAGGAGCAGGAAGGAGAAAGAAGGAGAAAGAGGGGGAAGGAGAAGGAGAAAGAGGAGGAGAAAGAGGGGAAAGGAGGAGAAAGAGGAAGGAGGAGGAGAAAGAGGGAGGAGGAGGAGGAGAAAGAGAGCAGGAGAAAGAGAAGGAGAAAGGGGGGAAGGAGAAGGAAAAAGAGGAAGGGGGAAGGTGAAGGAGAAAGAGGAGACAGAGGGAGAGGAAGGAGGAGGAGAAAGAGGGAGGAGGACTGTGGGGTCTTTGGTGTTCACTAAACCTGGTTGTTTTCCTGCAGATGTTTCATAACCCAACTAGGTAACATCATCAGTGCTAGAAGGGAGTGAGGTTTGCAGACTGGAGTGGGAAATGGAAATGGAAGGAAGAGGAAGGAAGGAAGGAAGGAAGGAAGGAAGGAAGGAAGGATAGATTTCAGATGCTCCCTGATGGGGAAGGTGGCAGGAAGCCAGAAATCCCTCCTGTTACCCATTTTGTCCTCCCTTAGTCCTTCTATTTCTCGGTTTAAGGATGACCCAACTTCAAATTTCATATCGATCCGGAATTTTGCAGCACCGCAACTGACACTTGCATGCGGCTGCTTCAAACAGGTATTGGCTTAACCCTGGGGGAAGCGAATCAGCTGCCATCTCCCTACCCAACCTACCTGGCAGGGTTGTTGTATGGAAAAGAGAGCGCTAGGCTAGGTTTTCCACGCTGAACCCCTGAGGAAAGCTGGGGTGCCTATCAAGCAAATAAAGAGTTGGGCGGGATTGTCAGTTCAAGACGGTTGAATTTTGGCTCTTCTTTCAGTACCAGAGTGCCTGGCACGGCGAGAGCCCCCCAGTTGGTCAGCAGAGGTTGCCACCCAAGGATTATATGGTGGAATCAATACTGGTGACAATTTTCTGCTGCTTGTTCACGGGACTGGTAGCACTTGTCTATTCCCATGAGGTATGTCCTGCTGCTATGGCAAAGAAAATGCTGGGGGGGGGGGGTTGGGGGGGAAGCAACTTATGATCATTTTTCACATTTTGATCCCCATGGTCGGGTGATCAGAATTCAGATGTTGCCAACTGGCTCATATTTATGATGTTCGCAGCATCCTGGGGGGGGGGGTCACGAGAGGTCCCCTTTTGCGTCCTTCTGACAAACCGACAGGGAAGACAGAGTCACTTCCCAAGCGTGGGACTAACTTAACAACTGTGGCGATTCATTCAACAAGGGTGGCAAGACTGGTCATAAAATGGGGGAAATGGATGGAGGAATGGATGGATGAGTGGGTGGGTAGATAAATGGATGGTTGAGTTGATGGATGGATGGATGAGTGGATGGGTAGGTAGATGGATGGATGGTTGAGTGGATGGATGGATGGATGAGAGGATCAGTAGTGGGTGGGTGGATGGATGAGTGGATGGGTAGATAAATGGATGGTTGAGCGGATGGATGGATGGATGGCTGAATGAGTGGATGGGTAGGTGGGTGGGTGGATGGATGGTTGAGTTGATGGATGGACGGATGAGTGGATGGGTAGATAGATGGATGGATGGTTGAGTGGATGGACAGATGAGTGGATGGGTAGATAGATGGATGGATGTTTGAATGGATGGATGGATAGATGAGCGGATCAGTAGGTGGGTAGGTGTATGGTTGAGTGGATGGATGAATCAGTGGATGGGTAGATAAATGGATGTTTGATTGGATGGATGGATGGATGGATGGATGGATGGATGGATGGATGGGTAGGTGGCTGGGTGGTTGGCTGGATGAATGGATGGGTAGATAAATGGATGGTTGAGTGGATGGATGGATGGCTGAATGAGTGGATGGGTAGGTGGGTGGGTGGATGTTTGAATGGATGGATGAGTGGATAGGTAGATAGAAGGGTGGATGGTTGAATGGATGGATAGATGAGTGAATCAGTAGGTGGGTAGGTGTATGGTTGAGTGGATGGATGAATCAGTGGATGGGTAGATAAATGGATAGTTGATTGGATGGATGGTTGATTGGATGGATGGATGGATGGATGGATGGGTAGGTGGCTGGCTGGATGAATGGATGGGTAGATAAATGGATGGTTGAGTGGATGGATGGATGGATGGCTGAATGAGTGGATGGGTAGGTGGGTGAGTGGATGTTTGAATGGATGGATGGATGAGTGGATAGGTAGATAGATGGGTGTATGGTTGAATGGATGGATGGATAGATGAGTGGATCAGTAGGTGGGTAGGTGTATGGTTGAGTGGATGGATGAATCAGTGGGTGGGTAGATAAATGGATGGTTGATTGGATGGATGGATGGGTAGGTGGCTGGCTGGATGGATGGATGAATTGATGGGTAGATAAATGGATGGTTGAGTGGATGGCTGGCTGGCTGAATGAGTGGATGGGTAGGTGTGTGGATGGATGGATGGTTTAGATGGATGGATGCTTAGCAACAGACAATGTTGGGCTCAATTGTGGTCGTAAGGTGAGGATTACCTGTCCTTGGCCTTGCTTCCAAGGAAAACATTGAACAGTGGGTCCATATTTCTCCCCTAAAGTGGAAATTGTTCCAAGATTCTCCATTTTCTTTCTCATGTAGACCCGGGCCGCTCTGAACCGAGGTGACCTCATCCAAGCCACGATGGCTTCCCACAAAACCCGCTGGCTCGTCTTGTTCAGTCTCTTCTTGGGCCTCTTTGTGTCCATCAGTTGGATTATCTACGTGGTGGTAACCTTGTATCTATGAGTCAGAAGGTTGGGATGGACCTTCGGGTTTCCTACGAAGTTGTGGCATGGAGCCTTCATCCTTTTCAACCAGCTTGGGGACCAATTTCTCATGTTGCCACTTTCTTCTGTCTCTTCTCCAAAACGAACCACATTGACACCTTTCGTGAAGGAACGATTGTCCTAAAGAAAATGAAGAGACCCACCACCACCACCAAGCTGGAAAGAGGACTCCATAGTGCAAAGCACTGATATACCTTCTTTCAGAACTTACCAAGGCTAACTTAATTGTTATTTTGTCAGGGTAATGATGATTTAAAGCTGACCAGCCAATGTAAGGCTGTAGTTTAAGACGATGAAATGAGGATGAGTCAGCAGAGGTATTGCTGCTTTAAGAAGCTGAGGTATTGCCACTTTAAGAAACTTGTCTATATAAAGGAGGCCATGAGAGGGCATATGTCTCTCTCTCTCTCCTTGTGTATCTCTCTCCTTGTGTCCGGTATCCATTGCTAAGTTCTGTGTAAGGTTAAGAAGATTGTCAGATATTTACTTCTCTGAATATGTTGTATATAAACCACTGTTAAAATGCCAGATGCTCCTTGGAAAAGCTTCAGGCTATCCTTGGGGCAGGTCAGGAGGGGAATCCTTGGTCCGTGGGTTCTCCAGGCATCGAGATCAAATCAGGAGCAATGCCCCTGTGAAGACATCAGGAGTTCCATATGGACTTTTATTGAGGATGCTGAATTAGGAACAATAAATGCTAGAAGCAATTTTGCCCATTCATGCCCATTTTGTGCTCATTGACCTACAGGTGTAAATAGGGGTCAGCAACTGATCTTCATTCCCTCCTTGCCTAGATAAAAGATTGGACAGATGGATGGATGGGCAGACAGATAGACACATAGATCAATGATAAATAGATATAGATAGATTAGGTAGGTAGATAGGAAGATAGATGGACAGACGAGATAGTTGATAGAGAGGCACATAGATCAATAATAGATATAGATAGATAAGGTAGGTAGGAAGGTAGATGAACAGATGAGATAGATGGATGGATGGATGGATGGTAGACATCAATTATAAATATAGATTAGGTGGGTAGATGAACAGATGAGAGATAGGTAAACAGATTGATGGATGACAGACAGATCAATTATAGAGATAGATTAGGTAGAAAAGTAGGAAGGTAGATGGATAGATGAGATAGATGGATGGATAGATGACAGACAGATCAATTATAGAGACAGATTAGGTAGGTAGGTAGGTAGGTAGGTAGGTAAGTAGGTAGGTAGGAAGGTAGATGGATGGATGGATGACAGATCAATTACAGAGATAGATTAGGTAGGTAGGTAGGTAGGTAGGTAGGTAGGTAGGTAGGTAGGTAGGAAGGAAGGAAGATAGATGGATAGATGAGATAGATGGATGGATGGATGACAGACAGATCAATTATACATAGAGATAGATTAGGTAGGCAGATAGGAAGACAGATGGATAGATGGATGGATGGATGACAGACAGATCAATTATAGAGATAGATTAGGTAGGAAGGTAGGAAGATAGATGGATAGATGGATGGATGGATGACAGATCAATTACAGAGCTAGATTAGGTAGGTAGGTAGGTAGATGGATAGATGAGATGGATGGATGGATGGATAGATGACAGACAGATCAATTATAGAGACAGATTAGGTAGCTAGGTAGGTAGATGGATAGATGAGATGGATGGATGGTAGATAGCTAGAGACAGAGATAAATAGACATAGATTAAATAGGTAGATAGGAAGGTAGACAGATGAGATATGAATGGATGGCTGCATGGACGGACAGACAGACTGGGAGAAGAGTCTTCTCTACAATGATGCTGCCAGTGCCTAAACAGAGAAATAGCAAGGGCAAAAAAAGTGAATTTCTTTGATCACCTCCTCCGTGTCCATTTCAATGACTTGCTTTCCACCTGGAATGTGTGGAAGGACATTTGCACGTTGACTTCATGGGTGCCGGGTTTTTTTAACTGCAATTATTTTCACTAGGTCCCCCCGCCCCCCGAATATAAAAAAAGCAATAAACATGTTTTCATTTTTTTTTTAATTTGCAAGAGTTGAGCCATAAAATACACACCGTTGGGCTCAGGAGACCTGGTAGGTGAGTTAAGATAACCGAGGATAATTTTGTAAACTATTATTATCCGGTTTTTCTTTTGATTTCCAAAAGCAAACAGAACCGACCCCGTTTCCCCCCCCCCTTTTCTTTCACTCCTTCCTCAGCGCTGCTCTCCTTAACTCAGCAGTTCTCTACCTTGGAAGGTTGCAGGTATGTGGACTTGTATTCCCCAGCATGCTGGCTGGGGGAATTCTGGGAGCCTCATAAAGTTCCCAAGGCTGAGAAATGGTGCTGCTGTAGCTGAACACCAATTTAAATTAAATTCTGCTCCCGAGAAAGCAAACCAAATGTTTTAAGTAGCAGGAATATTAAAGGAGAGAAAAACTAAACCAGCCCTATTGGATCAGATTCAGAAACGAGAGCCATTCAGAGCCGTATTGCAGGAGGGGTGGAAATAAGGAGGAAGAGGAGGAAAGGGGGAAAGGAGGAAGAAGGAAGGAGGAGAGGGGGAAAGGAGCAGGAAGAGAAGGGGGGAAAGGAGGAGGAAGAGGAGACAGGGAAAGGAGGAAGAAGGAAGGAGGAGAAAGGGAGGAGGAGAGGGGGAAAGGAGAAGGAAGAGGAGGGGGGAAATGAGGAGGAAGAGGAGGAGAGAGGGAAAGGAGGAGAAGGGGAATGCAAGAGGAGGAAAGGAGAAGGAAGAGGAGGAGAGTGGGGGAAGGAGGAAGAACATGAGAGAGGTGGAAAGGAGAGGGGAAAGAAGGAGGAAGAGAGGGGGAAAGGATGAAGAGGAAGGAGAAGAGGAGGAGGAGAGGCAGAAAGGAGGAGGAACAGGAGAAGGGGGGAGAGAAAGAGGAGGAGGAGGAAGAAAGGAGGAGAAGGAGGAGAGGGGGAAAAGGTGAAGGAGAAGGGACAAGGCTTTTAGTAGTCTGGAAGATGGAGCAGGAAAATAGAATAAAAAAGAGAGAAGGGGAAGAGATAATAACGACAGAGAAGAAAAAGAGAGAAAGAGGAGAAGAGAAGGAGGTAGTAGCGACAGAGAAGGAGGGAACGAGGACATCTCAGTTCTCGCCACTCAGCCAAAGGAGAAAAATACAAAGCACGAATTTTCTCCCAAATGGGGAAAGAGAGCCAACTTTTCAGAAACCAAACAACCTCGGGCATCTGATTTCAAGGAGCAGAGAATCGAAGGAGCCCGAGAAATTTCTCCAGCCTGCCTCGAGGCAAGCTGGAGGAGGATAAAAACGCTGGCTGTGCAGCATGGGAGGGGTAATCCAACACATCTGGAAGGTGCTCTGGAAGAGAATATTCAAGGGGACACTCTTGTTTTAATGACTGGGGCGGGGGGGTGGGGGAGTAAACTTAGGTTTAGCCATCATCTCTGGAGCCCAACAATCCAAACCAAACCGGCTTTAATTCTGCCCACGATGAGAACAGACGTAATGTGGCCATCGGTCCCGTCGTAAACTTTAGCTTGACGTCTTCGTAAAGATTTGTTTCCTCTCTCCCCTGTCCATTTTTTTCCCTTTTTTAAAAAAAACAACAACAACACACGATTCCTTGCCAAAATAATAATAATAACAACAATAATAATAATATTAATCACCAACTAAAAACAAGCCAAACAAAAAGTGGGGGGGGGGAACAAAAAGAAAGAAAGAAAAATATATTATCCACGGGCAAAATTCAAACATGCACATCGAAAACGCCAGCAGTCCTAGCGTCTTGATATTTTTTTTTCTCTCTACAGATGTCGCGGCCTTTACAAGCTTAGTACCGTTGCTAAGTGAAGGCGTCCCTCTCCCGTTCTCCCACATGGAAATCCGGACGTGGAGTTGAGAGATGACGCCCTGCTTCCAGGTAGGAGAAGGAAGGCATCCCAAGTTTGTGGACGTAGATGGAGAGGAGGATGGTTGAAGGAAGTCCCCATCCAATCACAACTTCTTCTGCCCCTCTCTCTGCTCCGGAAGCACATCTTCTTCTGGGGTTGTTGTCTCGATATCATCTCTGCCAGGGAAGGGAGTGGGCCAGAGTTTACCTCCAATCCTTCCCAAGCTTTCCTTGGCTCTGCTTTTCCCAGGTTTTGGAAGTATCTGAGATGGTTCTTCTTCTTGGCCAAACCCATCCATGGTCAAGGGTGCGAGAGATCTAGGTTGACACCTCCCTTCTCCACTTAAGAGTGTGCAAAAATGTAGGCTGCCTGGTTTCCCCCCCCCTCCCTCTCTCTCTTTCTCACACGCACACACACACACACCTCGGGTGCAAGTACCACTTGACAATCGACAAGGCGGAAAGTCTCTTCCATCCCTCACTTTCCAGACCAGGAGGGTGATGTACAACAGCCCAGAAGTGATGGAGAAAAGTTCAAGAGGGACTTGGAGATTCTACCATCACCACCGCCAGCGGCTCAGGAGGTGATGGAGATCTGCTCACTCTGCCAGGGCTTGGACGCTGGGTGCTAGTCCTCATCGGATGCCTGCGGCCTTCCTGCTTTCGCCCCTTAAGTCTTCTCTTCCCTGTCTGTTTTCCGCCGCGTTATGTTCCGGGGTTTGATTTTGAGCGAAAGTTCCCATAGGGCCTCCTCGGCCAGATGGTCGCTGAAGTCATTGAAGAAGGAGATGATGTCATCGTTGCGTTTGATGTCATAATGCCTGCAAAGATCAGAGAGAAAGGGGCAGGTTAGACTGGAACAGATCCAATTAGGTTTGAATGAATGTTTGAATGTTTTTTTTTTTTTTAATAGATTTTATTGGTAAAAAGAAAATACAACATCCATAACTTGTAACAAAACAATACAACTACATTTCGAGATATTCCCATACTATCAAATCATTATAAACATCAAAGGTTAGGTATCTTTCCCTCCCTCTTTTCTTCCCTCCCCCCTTACTTCCTTCTCCCCTGCCTTCCCTCCTTTCTTTTCTCCTTTTCTCCTTTCCTTCCCCCTCCTTTCCCTCCCTCGCTCCCCCCCTCCTTCACACATACCTTCCCTCCTTCCCTGCCTCTTTCCCTCCTCCTTCCTTTTCTCTTAATCTCCCTCCTTTCCTCCCTCCTTCCCTCCTTCCTTTCAACTCTCCTTCTCTCTTTCTTTCCCTCCCTCTTTCCCTCTTTACTACCCTCTCTTCTTCCCTCCCTCCTTCCTCCCCCAGTTTCTTCTCTTTCTTCTCTCCTTTCTTCCCACCTTCTTTCCCTTCTCTTCTTTCTCTTCCTCCTCTTTCTTCCCCCCTTCTTCTGCCTTTCCTATTCCTCTCCTTTCTCCTCTCCATCCAGACTTCCCTACTATCCTCCTTCCCTCCCTTCTAACCTTTGTTACATTTGCGTATTTTCCTCTGCTGAGGACAATCTGGTTCTCTTTCCCTTTCCTTGCTTGAAGAGGCAAGGATTATACGTCTTCTCGCCTCATCTAAAATGAAGTTTGATCACTAATTTCATGCAGGTAATTATAGCTTGATTGTTCCGGTCTGGCGTCACGCTGGAACGGGCTGCTGACAGACTCTCTGTTCGGTTCGCCCGGTCTTTCCACGAGCGTGGCCGTAATAGGCAAGGTCCCTTCGAGGTGCGAGGACCTTTGGAGAGGGGAAACCTCTGTGCAGTGGAGGGTGAAAGGCGATCTCCTCCCACGAAGCAAGAGGCTCCCTCAGAGTTCGTGCAAAAGAGGTCGGCTGATTAATGGCTGACCAGAAGGCGTGACTGCCAGCCACTAATAAGGAAGGGAGAGACAGCTGCAGGGAATATATAGCGGACCAAATGACGGTAATCACAAGATCTGACTTAAAAGCCTAAACCTAAAAAGAATGTTTGAATGTTTATTTTATTTATATGCTGCCCTTTTCCCCCGAAGGGGACTCAGGGCGGCTCACAACTCAAACCAGGGAAGGGGGATACAAACAAAAAATTAAAACGGCACAAAACAATGCATAATTTAAAACACACGACAGTCATACCATTCGAGACGGGGGCAACGGTTCTTTAGCCCCAGGCCTGTCGGAACAGCCAGGTTTTAAGGGCTTTGTGGAAGGCCTGGAGGGTGGTGAGGGTTCGAATCTCCACGGGGAGTTTGTTCCAGAGGGTTGGAGCAGCCACAGAGAAGGCTCTCCTCCGGGTAGTTGCCAGTCGGCATTGGCCAGTAGATGGAATTCGGAGGAGGCCTAATCTGTGGGATCTAATCGGTCTAGTGGAGGTAATTGGCAGCAGGCGGTCTCTCAAGTACCCAGGTCCAATACCATGAAGGGCTTTATAAGTAACAACTAGCACCTTGAAGCGTATCCGGAGACCAATAGGCAGCCAGTGCAGCTCGCGGAGGATAGGTGTTACGTGGGTGAACTGAGGTGCACCCACGATTGCTCGTGCGGCTGCATTCTGGACAAGCTCGAGTCGCCGTTAACCGTTAAGTCCCAAAGGTGCTTCCCTCCCACCCCCCCACCCCCAAGATTTTCTGGATTTTCGGAAGACGTTTCTCTTCTCATCCGAGAACATTCTTTGGCTCTGACACAGAGTCTCTTAGAGTCACCAACAGAAGTTTCCGCCGGTGTCGGAACAAAGTGTTGGAACCGACTGAGTGATTGGCTAATAAAAAGAAACTTTGAAATTTGGATTTAAAAAGGGTCCCGGAGTGGAATTAGCAGCTAAGCGACCCTTGGTTGAAATATCATGGAGGAAGTAAAATACAGAGGAGGTTAAAGCGCTAAAGCCTCAGAAGATTCGTGGTTTTAAACTTGGAATTGAAAACACTAAATTTTACAAAAAGAAAGAATCTGGGGATAAAGTTCGTGTGTGTGTGTGTGTGTGTGTGTGTGTGTGTGTGTGTGTGTTAAAAGTGGTTTTTGACAGCTATTGACAATTAGCAACTCCGAGTGTATTGTGGAAAGAGGCCATCTGCTGGTGCGAAAAGAATACTACAATACTTAGACAGAGGGAAAGTTCAGCTGGGTTCAGCTGGGAAAGTTCAGTTGGGAAACTTTGATCCTGGCTAAAGGAAAGGAAATTGTAAGAATT
>NC_045556.1:33393252-33465752 GCF_009769535.1 Thamnophis elegans
CAAAACCCTGTTTCTCTCTCTTACCAGTAAGACATATTATTAAAGTGCTCGGTGAACTGCGTCAAGTTGGGACTTTTCTCCTCATTTTGTTCCTTTGCCCAGAGTAAAACTTCAGGGATCTGAAAAACGACATGAGGACATGGGGGGAAAAAACAGATTAATACTTTCATTAGTCCAGTATCAAATTTAGAGCTCCAGTCTGGAAAATTTAAACCTGTCAGGTCCCCCAAAAAATCAAGAATGATCTGTGGAGATGCTTCGGAGTAGTTTCTTTATTGCTGTTTACTATAGACGGAATCTTGCCAGATTAAAGCAACTATCTGCATAACTATAGGTATCCTCTGTGAACTGCTAGGGAGTTTTTCTTTGCCTTCTTCCTGCCTACCAGACATTCCATGCTCCACTGCCTCTTCTTCCTCTGGGAAGCATTGCCTACATCCTGGGACTCCAGACTACATTCGACCCAGGGGTGGGTTCCGGTACCAGTTGGTACCGGTTCGCTGCATGCGCACCCTTTGACCAGCTTCTGCTGGGTTCTCTCACTCGTGCGCCCTCTGCACGTTGCTTGCGCATGCACAGTTGACTGTTAATTGTTCTGTGCATGCGCAGAAACATGCCGGCAATGGCAGAAGAGTCTGGGAAACCAGTTCGTGGGCGTGGCCAGCCTGGGTTGCTGCTGGTTCTGGGACCCAGGCCCAATGACCGCTACTGCTTCGGCCGAACCGGGAGCACACCCGCCTCTAATTCCACCACAAAATCTAAGCCAAATGTAGAAAACCTCCAATTTAGTGTGATTGTCCATTTCGGCGCCTTTCAACCCTGTTAAACCTGTTTCCTCCAGCAAAAGTTCCAGAAAATGACAAAGATTCAGTATGTAACAGAAAGGATACATTATTTTCACTTCTTGGATGTGGCTTATGGCTTTTGTTTCACCTGTTCTTGGATTTCCAAAAAAGCAGAGAGAGGTTTTCTCCTCTCTCTTGACAAGTAGCCGAAAGAGTCTCTGTTGTGGCCCACCAGCTGCCATCGGAGCTGGCGGCAGATTCCGACAGTGAGGAGGTTGGGGAGGAACTTGGGCCAGGCCTGGAGTCTGGGGAAGGCTCTGATGAGGGCTCTGAGTTCGACGCAGAGGTAGAGCCTGGGCTGTCCGACATTTCCCAACTGCCAGAGAGGCAGCTTCCTTTGGAGGCTGAGATGAGTGAGGAGGAAGAACAACTGGAGCCTGTTCCAGAGGGTTCCACCACAAAACCGCGGTAGACAAAAGCGCGCTCGACGAAAGCGCGTACGTGACGTCATCACAGCGCGACGAAAACAACGCGCTGTGAGCGGTAAATTTAAAATTAAAGCGAAAACCTTACCCTAACCCCCCCAAACCTAACCCTAAACCTAACCCTAAACCTAACCCTTAACCTAACGCTAAACCTAACGCTAACCCTTAACCTAACGCTAAACCTAACCCTAACGCTTAACGTAACCCTAAACCTAACCCTAACCCTTAACCTAACCCTAACCCTAACCCTAACCCTTACCTTTATGTGAATCGGCTTGCTTTAATTTTATTTTAATTTCAATTTAATTTATTTTTAATTTTTTTTCGTCGCGCTGCTGCTGACGTCAGGTACGCGCTTTCGTCAAGCGCGCTTTTGTCTACCGCGGTTTTGACGGGTCACGGTTCCAGAGCAGTTAGGAGAGGTGAACAGCAGAGGACAACGAGTCGACTCGGGAAGCAAGGAATGTGTGGATACTGAAGGTCCCCTCCCTAGTCCCTTGTTTGGAAAAGGAAGCATGCTGAAGACATGGGCATTGTGCAAAGATGCAATAGGCCTTTGACTTGATAGAGCCATTTAAAAAAATAATAAAATAAAACAAACGCAACGCCTAGAAGTATGAATTATAGGGATGGTTGTGATTACGCCTTGGGGGGGTAACTTCCGCACGCCGTTTCCATACCTCAATTTTATAAAACAGCTCTGCGTCGAGGAGAGTAAGCTGTTCTGAAATTTCATGGCTGTGAAAATCATGGAGGGTGCCAGGCCTGGAAAAGAGACAGGAGGAGAAAAAAAGAAAAGAAAAAATAAGATTTATTGAGAAGGGTATCTATTTACCTTTCAGGAGGAGTGAAAGGAAAAAACAGCATGAAATTATGGGTTGAATATGACGTTCACCATCCTGTCTATGGAGAATCTTAGTCATCCATGGTTATCCCAAAGCTGCTTTTTCCAAAAAGCAACTGGATTTTCTTTCTTTTTCTTTGAAGGAGTTTCGCTTCTCCCTCCAAGAAGCTTCTTCAGCTCTGACTGGAAGGGTTTATGCTCCTGACAGACAGCTGGTCCTTTGCATCCTTTTAGAGAGTCCTTGAGGCCACTTGGAAGTTCATCCATGTCCTAAGGTAGTGTTTCTCAACCTTGGCAACTTGAAGATGTCTGGACTTCAACTCCCAGAATTCCCCAGTTTCTCAACCTTGGCAACTTGAAGATGTCTGGACTTCAACTCCCAGAATTCCCCAGTTTCTCAACCTTGGCAACTTGAAGATGTCTGGACTTCAACTCCCAGAATTCCCCAGTTTCTCAACCTTGGCAACTTGAAGATGTCTGGACTTCAACTCCCAGAATTCCCCAGTTTCTCAACCTTGGCAACTTGAAGATGTCTGGACTTCAACTCCCAGAATTCCCCAGTTTCTCAACCTTGGCAACTTGAAGATGTCTGACTTCAACTCCCAGAATTCCCCAGTTTCTCAACCTTGGCAACTTGAAGATGTCTGGACTTCAACTCCCAGAATTCCCCAGTTTCTCAACCTTGGCAACTTGAAGATGTCTGGACTTCAACTCCCAGAATTCCCCAGTTTCTCAACCTTGGCAACTTGAAGATGTCCGGACTTCAACTCCCAGAATTCCCCAGCCAGCATTCGCTGGCTGGGGAATTCTGTGAGTTGAAGTCCGGACATCTTCAAGTTGCCAAGGTTGAAAAACACTGTCCTAAGGATCACTGCAAGTAAAACTCCCAAGTGGCCTCAACGACCCTCTAAAAGGATGCAAATGACCAGCTGCCTGCAAGGAGTATAAATCCTTCCGTTCCCCACCATCATCCAGCCAGAGCTGAAGAAGCTTCTTGGATGAGAAGCGAAATGTCTTCAAAGAAAAACTCAAGAAAGTCTTGAAAAAGCATCTTTGGGACATTCAGCCTCCTGAGTTATCCCATCGACTTGAAGGTAGAAATAATTGCAGGTAGTGTTATGAACAGAATTTCCAGAGCTAAGCTACATTAAGTGAGCTGCATTCAATTTTTAAGCAAGCTCAGAGAGCACCAAGGACCCCATAATCCTCTTCCTCCTCCTCCTCCTCTTCCTCCTCCTCCATTCCACATACCTCACTCCTTTCTAACCCTGATGATGTTACCTACTTGGGTAATGAAACGTCTGCACGAAAACCACCAAACTCAGAGCACCAAGGACCCCACAGTTCTCTTCCTCCTCCACGCCTTCCTCCTGTTCCTCCTCATCTCTCTAAACCCCCCTCTCTTCTAGCACTGATGACGTTACCTAGTTGAGTAATGAAATGTCTGCAAGAAAATCACCAAGCTTAGAGAGCACCAAGGATCCCACAGTCCTCCACCTCCTCCTCCACGCCTTCCTCCTTCCCCTCCTCCTTTCTCTAAACCCGACTCTCTTCTAGCACTGATGATGTTACCTAGTTGGGTACTGAAATGGCTGCAGGAAAACCACCAAGCTCAGAGAGTACCAAGGATCTCACAGTCGTCTTCCTCCTCCTCCATGTCTTCCTCCTTCCCCTCCTCCTCTCTCTAAACCCCAATCTCTTCTAGCACTAATGACATTACCTAGTTAGGTAATGAAATGTCTGCAAGAAAGCCACCCAGCTCAGAGAGCACCAAGGATCCCACAGTCGTCGTTGTCCCCCTCCTCCTCCTCCTTCTCCTCCTCCTCCCTCTAAACCCCACTCTTTTCTAGCATTGATGATGTTACCCAGTTGGGTACTGAAATGGCTTCAGGAAAACCACCAAGCTCAGAGAGCACCAAGGAGCCCACAGTCCTTCTCTTCCCCCTCCTCCTGCTCCTCCTCCTCCTCTTCTCCCTCCCTTTCCTTCTTGTCCTCCTCTCTCTAAACCCCACTCTCTTCTAGCACTGATGATGTTACCTAGTTGGGTACTGAAATGGCTGAAGGAAAACCACCAAGCTCAGAGAGCGTGGTTTTGCTCTACAGAATCCATCCCCCCATCTCACCTGGCTGCCACCCATCGAGCCGCCAAGGGCTTGATGGAGTTGGTGTAACGCAGCATCTTCCTCTGGTCGACTTTGTCGAGGATGTTTTTGCGCAAGACCCGGGCGAGGCTGAGTTCTCCGTTGCACACCAGACGGAAGACGAGCTCCATCAGCAGCTTCAGGATCTCTTCCGTCAGCTCTACCAAACTGGGAAAAGGAAACCCATCCGGTGAAGGCTACGTTTCAGATCCACCGAGGAGGAGGTGATGAGGCGCCTTTGGGAGGATCGCCACGGTGGACAGCGAGTGGGGCCCGGAGGAGCTTTATCCGACCCTAAACTAGATCTTCACGGTGCTAGACCTCATGATTATGCACCAAGATGGAGGCTCATTTGGGGTCCTGAGAGTTTCTCACTGATCTTAAACCAGACCTTCAAGGTGCTAGTCCTCATGATTATAGGAGGAAATTCAACAGTTACATCGACTGCTAAGTTTCCACTAAGGGACATCTCCCAAGTCACAGATCACATGTTATGTATCAAGAAAGAGGCTCATTTGGGGTCCTGAGCAGCTTTATCTGATCTTAAACTAGACCTTCAAGGTGCTAGACCTCATGATTATGGGAGGAAATTCGACAGCTACATCTGCTGAAGGCTCATATCCACTAACAGAAATCAAACAAGTCACAGATCATCTATCATGCACCAAGATGGAGGCTCATTTGGGGTCCTGAGAATTTCTCACTGATCTAAAACTACACCTTCAAGGTGCTAGACCTCATGATTATAGGAGGAAATTCAACAGCCCGGCAGCTACATCGACTGAAGGCTCATATCCACTAAGGGAAATCAAACAAGTCACAGATCATCGATTATGCACCAAGATGGAGGCTCATTTGGGGCCCTGAGACTTTCTCACTGATCTTAAACCAGACCTTCAAGTTGCTAGTCCTCATGATTATAGGAGGAAATTCGACAGCTACATCTGCTGAAGGTTCAGATCCACTAAAAGGCGTCACAAACGCCATACTGTGTTTATTTTATAGGGCAGTTAAGTTTAATACAGGAATACAAATAGCATATCGGCTATTTGGGGACCTAGAAGCCGCGCCTGGTTCTAGATCAAATCCCAGCGTCCCCCAAACATATTTAACGGACTTTCTCCTTACCATAATTCATCCACCACTCGCACCAGGACAAAAAACGTATTCTTGCTGACTCGCTTCTTATTGTTATCTGGACAGTGGCAGAATTTTTCATACGTTGGAAGGGGAGTTAAAGAATGTTAACAACAGGCAGCAACAACTAGCCAAGATCGCTGGTCTTAGGAGGATCAAACCGGTCAGTTCTTGGGTGGGAAGACATCCAGCCTCTCTCTCCAAGGTTGTACGGGCAAGTCAGACACCCAATCCAATTTTGGCAACCTTAAAGTCTTATGGACTTCAACTCCCATAACTCTGCAGTCAGGCTGGGGAATACAGGAAGTCCACCAGTCTTAAAATTGACACAGTTCGGACACCCGTGGTTGTTTTGTGGCCAAGCAATGGTCAGTGGAGCTGGCAGCAGATTCGGACAGTGAGGATGCTGAGGAGGAAGATGGGCCAGTCCTGGAGTCTGGGGAAGGCTCGGACGAGGGCTCAATGTCAGAGGCAGAGAGGGGGCCAGGGCCGTATGCCAGTTATCAGCTGCCTTCAGAGTCAGACATCAGTGAGGCAGAAGAACAGCTGGAGCCTGTTCCCAGTGTGCGCATACGCAGAGCCGCCAGACAAAGGGAACAGCTAAAGAACAGGGGTCGACTTGAGAGTAAGGCCACAGGTGGATGATGCATGGCCCCTCCCAGAGGAAATAAAAGAGGAGCGAAAGGGGAGTGGAGTTTGCAGGAGACCATGAGTTCACTTAATTGGTTCGTGACTCTCCGAGACTCCTGGCCAAGTTCTGCAGATCTCGGCCTGGCAGCTCGCCAAGCCAGATAGGGTCTGTGACCGTAAATCCTCCCTCCAAAGACTTTGCTGGATGTGAATGAGCAGAATTGACAGCCAATTAATAAAAGGGGTTACTGTCGGGACCAGGAGTTTGCTTCAGGCTCTCGGGAAGCCGAAGTCAGTTCGGTATCATGCAACAATGCAACATTCTCAAGGTGAACCCGGGGTGGGGAAAGTCATGCCCCATATTTTATCCCCATTCCCCTCCAAAAGGATATCGGTATTGTAGTTTTTTAATAAGCTCTTCTGGGGAAATAAACGTCCGGTAGGTTGTCAAAAAGGCTTCGCAGTAGAGCACCAGATCTGGCCAAGGTAGGAAGAAAAGAGAGAGAGAGAAATACATTAGTTTTGTCTTCTGATCAAGCAGGGGGGGGACTGGGGGAGCATCACTACTTCCACCCAGGATGCATTTCTAAGCATCGTGACTCCGATGGGCCAAGGGGCACCCCGAGAGATGATATTTGAGCAAAGGGAAGACAGAAAACTCACAAAACAGCAACTTGGAAATCCATAGTAAAAAAATCCTTCCCAGGCCTGACTATTTCCTGAGCGGCCACAGAAGTAGCCTAGGTACTTGAATTAAATGTTCTCTTTTCTTCTGAAACTTTCCTTTTCTTGGATTTATCCGTGGTTGGCCTCCCAGGGGTCGAAAAGCTCAATAAATCGCAGGCCAGTAGGTGTTGTGGCCCAGCAGGAGCTGCAGACTCCGACAGCGAGGGGCCCTATGAGTCGGCTCTGGAGGAATTGGAGGACCCTGGGCAGGGTTCCAACTCCGAGCAGGGCGCAGAGAGGCTGGTTGGCCACCAGGAGGCGCCTGAGCCTTGGACCAGTGGGGAGGAGACAAGGGAGTGTGATCCGGACGTCATGCATTGGAGCAGTGGGGAGGAGCTAAGGAGCTAAGTTCCTGGATGCCCGACAAAGCCGGGCTGATCGATGTAGAGAGCAGCTATGCAGTTACCAAAGATAATTGGACCCAGGTGATTGTAATTAGGCTCCTCTCAAGATAGTATTTAAAGAGAGTCTGGGAGGAGCCTGGTTTTGCAGGATTCAACGTCATTCCTAATGCTGGAGAAGCTGTTATCTGTCGAAGTCGGAGTTGCTGCCAAGGTTCTTATCTGTTTGTTATGCTTGGCTTTCAGCCACCGAGGTTTTGGTGTCTTGCTATTAAAGTACATTCCAGTTAAGCTTGTCTCGGCATTCATTACTGGACGGAGGAGGGGGTCAGAATAGGTAGGTATCCCACATTGGTGGTTGGGATGCATATATTGAGTGGCGGGGAGCCGCAGCAGAGGGATGAAAGAGCCACAGGTTGCTAACCCCTCTTCCAGACCATAATATAGCTCAGGATGAAGATGGAGCGTGGGTATTTGATTGGTTGATTGATTTTATCTATCATATTTAGAAACCATCCCTCTCTCTCATTGGGGGACCACAGGCGGCATGCAAAGAAAAGGTCGAAAACATAAAAATGGAATATATAGAGCTAGATTGGGCTTCCGGTTAAGGTAACAGTCGAGAAACTAGGAGATGGTGAGTTCTAGTCCCATTTTAGGCATAAAAGCCGGCTGGGTGACTTTGGGCCCATCACCAGGAGATGGTGAGTTCTAGTCCCATCTTATGTATGAAAGGCAGCCGGATGACTGTGGGCCAATCACCAGGAGATGGTGAGTTCTAGTCCCGCCTTAGACATGAAAGGCATCTGAGTGACTTTGGACCAATCACCAGGAGATGGGAGTTCTAGTCTGGCCTTAGGGACGAAAGGGTGACTTTGAACAACTTTTCAAGGATCTCCTGCCTCCAAAATCCTTCCTTCAACTTTTCTGGGCCTCGACTGCAAAATTGAACACTCGTCGTGAATGTGAACCTTGCATCAGGGTTAACACACATTCCCTCCACAGTACCTTTCACCGTCCCCTCCACAGTGGCCGTCTCTGTCGCGTGCACCAAAAGGATGTCTCCTGACCCACCGCGGACATCGGGACCATCATCACCCTGCAGCGGAAGAGAAAAATCCCCCCCGTAAGAGATGGCGCACACATTTCCTTGGGATGCTGTGATAGGGTATTTCCTGACCAGATTGCAAACCGCACGGCACCAGAGGTGCGTTTCTATCACTTCGGCTGAGTAGGTAGTAACTCTGAATCAGTTCTATGGCTGGCACCACCATCTTTATGCACAGATACAGTATAGGTGGTACCTTGCTCAACAGTAGCAACTGTGAGAGGGATCTTGGGGTCCTAGTGGACAACCATTTAAATAGGAGCCAGCCGTGTTCAGCAGCTGCCTAAAAAGCCAACACAGTTCTAGGCTGCATCAACAGAGGGATAGAATCAAGATCACGTGAAGGGTTAATACCACTTTATAAGGCCTTGGTAAGGCCACACGTGGAATACGGCCTCCAGTTCTGGTCGCCACAATGTAAAAAAGATGTGGAGACTCTAGAAAGAGTGCAGAGAAGAGCCACAAAGAGGATTAGGGGACTGGAGGCTAAATCATATAAAGAACGGTTGCAGGAACTGGGTATGTCTAGTTTAATGAAAAGAAGGACTAGGGGAGACATGATAGAAGTCTTCCAATATCTCAGGGGCTGCCCCAAAGAAGAGGGAGTCAAACTATTCTCCAAGGCACCTGAGAGTAGAACAAGAAGCAATGTGTGGAAGCTAATCAAGGAGAGAAGCAACTTGGAACTGAAATTTCCTGACAATGAAAACAATTAACCAGTGGAACAACTTGCCTCCAGAAGCTGTGAATGCTCCAACACTGGAAGTTTTAAAGAAGATGTTGGATAGCCATTTGTCTGAAACAGAATAAGGTTTCCTGCCTAGGCAGGGAGTTGGACTAGATGAGAGGTATTCCGGGAGGCCGATCTATCCGCCCATCAGCTGCTCCTGCTGAATCAGGCTGCAATAATGTGATGAAGCTGACCTAGCTTTTCGCTATTTGCTACAAGGACGTGTTAAGAGTTTGCAGCGGCAATCACATCCAGAATGCACACACAATTAATCCCGATTCAGCAGGATTCAATAACTTCTCTTTATATATAATATAACACATTTAAGTTAATATACAACACCAAAAGCAGATTTTCCAAGGTGGTAGCTCAGCAAAGAAGTTTCACTTTCAGTTTTAGTTTCAGAGATCAGCACAGCCTGAAGCTTTAGTACAGAACGAGCCACGCCCAGGCTCCTTGCTGTGTCTCCGTCCTTGTTGCTCACACAGCAAATACTGTTCGTTTCCAAACAGCCCTCAACTCTCTCACACGCTGACAGGACGCCAGCCAGATGAATCCCACAGATGCCGGTAGGCAGAGGCAGGATTTTTTTTTTCTTATCCCCCCCCCCCCAAAAAAAAACTAAGGTTTGTCTTATACTCTGAAAAATACGGTAATCTAGACTGGTTCCAAGCACAACCTGAAAACAAGGAAGCAACCCAAACAAAGGAGAAGTTAAAACTTACTTCCTGTTTCAAGGTCAGCCTGGATATGATTTCGGTGTGGTTAACAAGGGACAACTCGTCCACTTCCTCCTCCATCTGAGGGTTTTCCAAAGATTCCAGGGACTTCTGCGGTCTGAATGCACAAGACAAAAGAGGGTGCACTGCGTCAACAGAAGGCCTATCATCACAAAGTTTCTAGTTCTCAGTGTTGGGAAGGAATTTGACGTAGATCAAAGGTTAGCCATGGATTCCATCTGAAAATCTAGCTGTGTGTTTACTGGCTTTCCCCAGGAAAAGGTAAAGGTTCCCCTCACACATCTGTGCTAGCCGTTCCCAACTCTAGGGGGCGCTGCTCATCTCCGTTTCAAAGCCGAAGAGCCAGCGCTGTCTGAAGACATCTCCGTGGTCATGTGGCCGGCATGGCTCAACGCTGAAGGCGCACGGAACGCTGTTCCTTTCCCACCAAAGGTGGTTCCTATTTTTCTACTTGCGTTTCTTACGTGCTTTCAAACTGCTAAGTTGGCAGCTGGGACAAGGAACGGGAGTTCATGCCGACTCTAGGGATTCAAACCGCTGAACTGCTGACCTTTATGATCGACAAGCTCAGCGTCTCAGCCACTGAGCCACTGCGTCCCTGGATTTCCCCAGAGAAAGCTTAAAAACTGGTGGACATTAGATTTTTGTGTATGTATGTGAAATAAGTATATACAATATGTAGTTTTTAATTTAAAAACTTACCCATAAAAAGCAACAGACACTAAGGGGGGGAGGGTGAAAAGGAATGGGGAAGGAAGGAAGGAAGGAAGGAAGGAAGGAAGGAAGCTGTGGATGGATGGAAGAAGAGGAGAGAAGAGGAGAAGGAAGGAGGAAAGAAAGAAGGAAGGAAGGGTGCAGCAAAAAAAGGAAAAAGAATTCAAACCATATTAAATGCAATTCAGCATCTTAATATTACGACCGCAGTATTATTTAAATTTTCATCCAAAGAGGAGCATAATATTAAAAAGAACCATCGTTACAACTGGCATGAAATATTGGCTATATGATAACAGTTTCAGACTTCAGCTAGTAGTTTAATAGTAAGATCTCCACTATAAGGTTACTTCGTGCCTGTGGGTGTGTTTATACAGGTAGTCCTTGACTTACAACAATTTCATTTAGTGATGCCCCTGAAAAAAAGGGACATGATAGTTTTTCATGCTTCTGACCAATGCAGCATTCCCAGCTTCATAGGATCAAAACACGTGTGTCCTTAGCAACTGACTTGTCTCATATTTATGACGGTTGCAGTGTCCTGGGGGAGTCACGTGGCCCCCTTTTACGACCTGCTGACAAGCAAAGGGGGAAGCCAGATTCACTTAACGACTAGGTTGTTACTAGCTTAACAGCTGCAGGGATTCACTTAACAAAAGGGTCGTAAAATGGGGAGAAACTTGCTTGACAATGGTCTCGCTTAGCAACAGAAACGTTGGGCTCCACTGTGTGGTCGTAAGCCAAGGACAACCTCACCTTTCACTCTCGTGCTTTTCCGTCCCTGGGGTGCCACTCACGGATGAGGAATCTTTCGTGTGGTCATCCTTAATTATTGGCGTTTCCTGGGGGGGGGAAATGGGGAGACAGGACGAAGACTTGAATTATTAACCAGATAAAGACAGCCCTCAACTTACAACATTTAATGGCCGTTCGGCATCACGACAGCACCGGAAAAAAGTGAGCCGGGAATGTTTTTCACATTTACGACGGTTGCAGCCATTCCCGCAGGTCACAGGATCAAAATTCAGAGACTTGACAACTGGCATGGAGTTATGATGGTCGCAGTGTCCCA
Source organism: Thamnophis elegans (assembly GCF_009769535.1). Taxonomy (NCBI): domain Eukaryota; kingdom Metazoa; phylum Chordata; class Lepidosauria; order Squamata; family Natricidae; genus Thamnophis; species Thamnophis elegans. Next base: position 33,404,706 of record NC_045556.1, read on the forward strand.
GACACCTTCTTTGACCAGCAAAAGTTAAACGGGGAAGCCAGACTCACTTAACAACGCTGGCACCAATTTATCAACAGTGGTGATTCTCTTAACAACTTAAGTGTTCACTTAAATTCCCTTAGAAAGATCATAAAATGGGGAGGGGAAGCTCACTTAACAAATGTCTCGCTTGACAAGTCAACTTTGGGGCTCCCTTGTGGTCGTATGTCGAGGACTATCTAGAGTTTCAGGGTCTCCAAATAGTGGAAGAGGTCGGTCCGCACCTCTTAAAAGTTCAAGGTTGAGAAACACTGCATTGTATTGTCACCACTGTAATGTTTCCTAACGGTGCCGTAATTAATTAATAATAACCGAGCCGATGTTTTTGTACAAAAACCAGTGATTATTAACAGCTTCATCGGGCATTACTCATTAGGCAAGATTTATCCGCAGCCATTTCTTTGCTTTGTCTATCTGCTTCTGAACTTTGCCCCTGGTTCCTTTCCTCCCTTCAGTCTGTGTCACAAATCACGTTACCCAATAGATACACCCATCTCAAACCAGCAACTGTAATGAGATCTGGCTCCGCCGACGGTATGTGGGGAATGTCAACACAGAAAGTTGACAACCATTCTCAGAATTGAACCAAAGTCAAATTTGGTTGGGTTTTTAAAGAAATGCACAGCACTCTTACCATTTCATGACTATGAAATCGTTGTTTGCTTTGGTTTAAAATATTCATGGCTGGGAGAGACATGGGAACAAGGTCAGCCAATGAATAGGCATAGGGGGCTGAAACAGATCTGAGTCTGTGCAGAGAATTGAAACAGAAACTTAAGCAATCTGCAGCTCTGAAAAGTAAACTATCAGTCTGCATGGACATCTCTGCTGAAAAGAAGCTAACTGCTTGTGTGTGCCTGTAACTCTCCTGCCTTGTGTTTACTTGGAAGAATCACCTGTTGGTATTGTACATTTATCCATCAATTCTTATGCACATAAAGAAGTGAATGAATCCAGCTGAATCAGTTATCTGTGTGTGAATTTATGCAACAAACTCTGACAGCTTTCTTTTTCCAGGTGACAAGAAATCCATTCTGCAAATGGAATTTGTGTTGTTTTTTTTTTAAAAAAACCTGCCCTCTTGAAGAGGTGTGGACTTCAACTCCCAGAATTCCTCAGCCAGCTGGGGAATTCTAGGAGTGGAAGTCCTCAGCTCTTTCATGTTGTAATGCTGAGAAACCCAGTTGCTTCGTCGCTTGTGGTACCCTCCCCCTTCTTTCCCCGCCAAACCATCAAATCCAACCAATTCTTCAACAAAGGCATTAAAATATAGAATTGTACATTTTGTAGGCTGGAAACACGCAGCCCGATCGTCAGAGGGGGAAATTCAAATCCACAGGGGAATGAAGAGAAAGTCCTTAAGCAGAGGTTGTTAAAAGGAAAGGGGGCAAAAATGCTTTTCTGATGCCGGATAGGAATTTTAAATTCGGTTTGGTATGAGGGACGCTCCTAAAACAGCAGCATTGTGCAACGAAACAGGGGAGCCTAACGGAATCCAGACACGATTTACAAGAGAATATTCATGGCTCAGGTTAAACTGTGGGGGTCCTTGGTGCTTCGTTGTTTTCGTGCGGACGTTTCGTGAGCCAACTAGGTAATGTTATCAGTGCTGGAAGGGATTGAGGCATGTGGAATGATGGAGGAGGAGGAGGAGGAGGAGGAGGAGGAGGAGGAGGAGGAGGAGGAAGACTGTGGGGTCCTTAGTGGTCTCTGAGCTTGGTTGTTTTCATGCATACGTGACCCAACTAGGTAATGGTATCAGTGCTGGAAGGGACTGAGGTATGTGGGATGGAGGAGGAGGAGGAGGAGGAGGAGGAGGAGGAGGAGGAGGAGGAGGAGGAGGAGGACTGTGCAGTCCTTGGTGTTCTCTGAACTTGGTTATCTTCCAGATGTTTCATGACCCAGCTAGGTAACATCATCAGTGGCCAGTGAGTGTGCTTTGCTCTTTGTTTATATAGACCAGACTTCAGGTCCTGGATGCAGGGAGGGGTGAGAAAGGAGATTTCCCTGCCACTCATCCCCAGTAGGCATTGCCAGGCCATTTCCAGCGCTCCTCCTGCTTTTACTTACTCCTTCAGAGTAGGCAGGGAGTAGTTCCCCGTTGCTTTGACCCGAGGAGTACAGATTGACGTATTCACCCTCGCCAACGTGGTCACTCTACAGAGACAGAAGGGAAGCAAAGGGGTGACCCCCCCGCCAGGCAGGAGGGACACAGCAACCCACCCAGCACCATGGGACAGGGGGGCCATCAAACCAGGACGTTCCCCGGCTATTTGGAGGCGGCGTTTGCGACACGCCCTCAAATCCACCTTATGAAAACCGTCCCCCCAATTTTTATTTTTTAACGAAGGGTGACGGTTGTTCCCCAAAACAATTCTGAGATAAACTTTCATTTGTGTGTGTGTGTGTTTCAGAACAATCACCTAAAAACTATAGGGGGTACCTTTTCATATATGCCAGTTTGCTGTAGGGATCAAGGCACCAGGCTAGAAAGCAAGGAGATGTGAGTTCTAGTTCCGCTTTAGCCATGAAAGGCAGCTGGGTGACTCTGAGCCAATCACCAGGAGACAGTGAGTTCTAGTTCCACTTTAGGCATGAATGCCGACTGGGTGACTCTGAGCCAATCACCAGGAGACGGTGAGTTCTAGTTCCACTTTAGGCATGAAAGCCGACTGGGTGACTCTGAGCCAATCACTAGGAGACGGTGAGTTCTAGTTTCACTTTAGGTATGAAAATGGACTGGGTGACTCTGAGCCAATCACCAGGAGACGGTGAGTTCTAGTTCTGCTTTAGGCATGAAAGCTGACTGGGTGACTCTGAGCCAATCACCAGGAGACAGTGAGTTCTAGTTCCAGTTTAGGCATGAAAGCCGACTGGGTGACTCTGAGCCAATCACCAGGAGACGGTGAGTTCTAGTCCCAGTTTAGGCATGAAAGCCGACTGGGTGACTCTGAGCCAATCACCAGGAGACTGTGAGTTCTAGTCCAAGTTTAGGCATGAAAGCCGACTGGGTGACTCTGAGCCAATCACCAGGAGACGGTGAGTTCTAGTTCTGCTTTAGGCATGAAAGCCGACTGGGTGACTTTGAGCCAATCACCAGGAGACTGTGAGTTCTAGTTCCGCTTTAGGCATGAAAGCCGACTGGGTGACTCTGAGCCAATCACCAGGAGACGGTGAGTTCTAGTTCCGCTTTAGGCATGAAAGCCGACTGGGTGACTCGGAGCCAATTACCAGGAGACGGTGAGTTCTAGTGTCACTTTAGGTATGAAAATCGACTGAGTGACTCTGAGCCAATGACCAGGAGACGGTGAGTTCTAGTCCCAGTTTAGGCATGGAAGCCAACTGGGTGACTTTGGACCAGCCACTTTCTCTCCCCCCAAAGAAGGTGGCAAACTGCAAATCACAGAAAGCTACACCACCCTCCCCACAGCCTGACCCACAAAATGGGGAGCTCGGCCCCGTTTGGGTTTTCTCACCGAAGATTTCTGGAGAGTTTTGATGAAAGAGAGTTCAGAGGAAAGCGAGACAGAAACAGACTTGCTGCTGTCTTGAGAAGAGGAGGAGGAGGAGGAAGAAGAAGAAGATGGCCGCTCCATGGTGCCAAGGGGCTGGCCGGACGGTGGGTCCGAGTTCGGAGCCTGGTGCGCAGGTGGGAAAGTCTGAGGAGAGGCGGAAGTGGCCGAGGTAGATGTGAGAAAGGGAGGGATGGCGGGAACTTGGCCACGAGGCACGAAGTCTTGGGAGAAAGACTGAAGACCGATTGTACTGGGAAGACGGGACAATGATGAAGCGGAAGTGGGGAGGGCATGGGGGGGGGAGACGGCACCAACTCAACGAGAAAGGGGAGCGTTGAGGGGAGGAGATGAGCAGGGGAAGAGGACGAGGAGGGCAGGAGAGAAAAAAGAAAGACAGAGAAAAGGAATTAGAACAAGATACACAGTAGCCCGAAGGCCCGGTTGGTCTCTCAGCTTGGAGAGACTCCCTCGGCTAAGGACTCAGATGCCGAAGCCCTGCCTGGAGAGAACCGAGTTCGATCTCCCTCGCAGGGGGGAAAAAGATGACACCGGAAAAACTAAAATCTAGAATGGATGATAAAAAAAGACAAAATGCCCTTTGGCAGCAGGGGGTGCATCTGCAAGTGGTGTGTTAGCAATAGCAATAGCAGTTAAGACTTATATACCGCTTTATAGGGCTTTCAGCCCTCTCTAAGCGGTTTACAGAGTAAGCATATCGCCCCCACAGTCTGGGTCCTCATTTCACCCACCTCGGAAGGATGGAAGGCTGAGTCAACCTTGAGCCAGTGAGATTAGAACCGCCAAACTGCAGAACTGCAGTCAGCTGAAGTAGCCTGCAGTGCTGCATTTAACCACTGCGCCACCTTGTTCTGACTGAGGCTTCCCGAGAGCATGAAGCAATCTCCTAGTCCTGACAAAAACCCCTTTTTATTAATTGGCTGTGAATTGTGTTCATCCACATCCAGCAAAGTCTTTCGAGGGAGGATTTACAGTCACAGACCTTATCTGGCTTGGAGAGCTGCCAGGCTGATCTCTGCAAAACTTGGCCAGGAGTCTCCGAGAATCACGAACCAATGAAGCAAACTAATTGTCTCCTGCAAACTCCACTCCCCTTTCGCTCCTCTTTTATTCCCTCTGGGAGGGGCCGTCACCATCCACCTGTGGCCTTACTCCCAAGTCGACTGGGAACAGGCTCCAGCTGTTCTTCTGCCTCACTGATGTCTGACTCTGAAGGCGTCTGATAACTGTCAGACGGCCCCTGGCCCCTCTCTGCCTCCGACACAGAGCCCTCAATCAGAGCCTTCCCCAGACTCCAGGACGGTCCCATTTTCTTCCCCGTCCTCCTTTGAATCTGCTGCTAGCTCCGCTGGCAGGCCACTACAAGTGGCAGGAGGCCAGGGAATTTCTTTTTCGTCAGACGGCTTACGAAATTGGACCTTCCGTTCCCACCACTCCCTCCCCCGTCTTTTGGCTCTTGAGCTCGGCCATGTCTGGGAACATGCCGGGCTCAGGGCCAGGCACAACGCAAACAGCTTGCAAATGCACTTTATGTCGGGTGAAAAGTCCGCCCTTTATGTCTCTTCACACTGGTAGGAGAATCTCTTTATGGGGGAAACCAAGCTAAGGGGGGGGGGGGGGGGGGGAAACGAGTCTGTTCTGCAGGAATTGCCCTCGGCTGAGGCTTTCCAGCGTCCTAGCACCCGCTCTGTTCCTCGGGTCAGAGAGGGGATGGCGGCGGCTGACCCAGCCTAGAAAACCGGCCAGCCGTCCTGCTGCGCCTCCGGAAGGGGAACCGGGAAGAAAACATTTTAGGAGAGGAGTTTTAGAAAGGAGCGTGTTCCTTCTAGCACCGTTCTGCAGAAGCCGCGCTGCGCTACTTCCAAGGATTCTGCAACGCGGGATTAAGCATCCACAGCAGCGCTACTGCACGATGCACGATCCACCTGAGCTAATCAAATACACCAAGATTGAAAGAATCGTGGGCCTCGTCAAAAATCTTCCTTACCACATCCTTCGGTCTGATGGAGAACGTCTAGCAATGATAATGTTACCTAGTTGGGTCATGAGGCCGGCTCAGAGAGCGCCAAGAACTTCACAGTCATGGTCCTCCCCCCCCCCTCATCCTCCTGCATCCCATTCGCTTCAAAACACTGATGATGTTAGCAATAGCAATAGCAGTTAGACTTATATACCGCTTCATAGGGCTTTCAGCCCTCTCTAAGCGGTTTTACAGAGTCAGCATATTGCCCCCAACAATCTGGGTCCTCATTTACCCACCTCGGAAGGATGGAAGGCTGAGTCAACCCTGAGCCGGTGAGATTTGAACAGCCGAACTGCAGAACTGCAGTCAGCTGAAGTAGCCTGCAGTGCTGCATTTAACCACTGCGCCACCTCGGCTCTTAGTTACCTAGTTGGATAACACAATGTCTGCACGGAAAGAACTCAGAGAGCACCAAGAACTCCTACGGTCGTAATTGTTCTCCTCCTCCTCCATCATCCCATTCCCTTCTAGCACTGATGATGTTACCTAGTTGGGTCATGGAATGATGTGCATGGAAACAACCCAGCTCAGAGAGCACCAAGGACTTCACAGATTAGGAAGTTCTCCGAGGATGGGAGTCCCAAAAGCTTGGACGAAATAAACCCAGTGGTCTCGGTGACCGATTCAAGGTTGGATCCCGCCACCTTATCCGGGAGATCTACTTTTACTAAATTTCGTGCGAAGTAAATAAGGGGGAAGAGCAAAAGGAAGCAAGCTGCGAATGGCGTTGGACTTACCTGAACTGCATGTTTCGACGAGAAGTGTGGGAGGAGTAACCATTGGGTATTAACCTAATCTTGATTGCCTATTGGAGATTGAGGAAATCTTTGGAAGCCACACCTCCTGCTGGTCCGGTGGCTCGCCACTTTAACCCGAACATCTGAACGGTATCTGAAAGGAAGCAAAAAGAAACAGCCAATACCGATTCTTCCTAGCTGTTGCTTGGACCTGGATGTGCTCAGGCCCTGCTTCACGGCGAAGGTCGCCATAACGGGCGGGAAGTGACTCCTCCACACTTCTCGTCGAAACATGCAGTTCAGGTAAGTCCAACTGCCAGTTTCCGAAGAGAAGGTGTGGGAGGAGTAACCATTGGGACATACCAAAGTTAGTTGTCCTGGGAGGGAATGGACGGGCCTGAGCCCCCTTGCATGTCTAGGACGCCCTGAAGGACCCCTCCTGCCGAAGGCAGCGTCCGCCGAGGCGTAGGCGTCCAATCTATAGTGTCTAATGAAGGGAGACGGGGAGGCCCAGGCAAGCCGCTCGACAAATCTCTTCTAGGGGAGCCTGGGAAGACCAGGTGGCTGAGGTGGCAGCACTTCTAGTGGAGTGTGCTGTGATACCCTGTGGGACCTGGAGACCCCGAGCCTGATAGGCCTGAGATATGGCCGCTCTGATCCATCTGCTGATGGTGGCAGAGGAGACCTTAGCCCCACGGGTGGAAGGTTGGAAGGACCGAAGAGGGCCTCTGATCGTCGAAAGGGAGCCGTGCGTTTCAGGTAGATGCGTAGGGCTCTTCTAACATCTAACTTATGCCAGGATTTCTCCCTCTCCCGGAGGGGATGGGGACAGAAATCCGGAAGGATGATCTCTAACCCTCTGTGGAAGGGGGAGTTGATCTTGGGCATGAAAGAAGGGTCGAGTCTGAGGACGACCCTGTTCTCTAGGAAGGTGCAGAGGTCTGCTCTGCTGGAAAGGGCATATTGATCTCTGAGACCCTTCTAGCTGAAGTGATGGCTACCAGAAAAAACGACCTTAAGGGTCAGGAGCTGGAGGGAAGCCTCCTTCAGAGGCTCAAACGGAGCCTCCGTTAGATGCCTGGAGGACTGTGGGAGATCCCAGGAGGGGAATCGATGGACCGCTGAGGGTTCAAATTCGCCGCCCCTTTGAGAAAACGCCTGAGAACCGGGTGTTGAGATAGGGGGGGAGCGTTCACCCCCCCTAGGACTGTGGAAAGAGCGGAGACCTGACGCCTAAGGGTGCTGGTGGCGAGGCCCTTCTGGTGACCCTCCTGGAGGAAGTCCAGAACCTGAGGAAACCGAGGCAGTCGTAGGACAGATGTCTTTACCCCGGCACCAGTCTGAGAAGGCCACCCACGAGGCATTGTAGATGCGGGTGGTGGATTGTCTCCGGGATGCCTCTACCACCTTGATGACCTCCTCGGAGAACTGAGCCTGTCTCAGTTGTTCCCGCTCAAGCGCCAGACGGTCAGATGGAGCCACTCCGGGTCTGGGTGCTCTAGGGATCCCTGGTGAAGCGTCACCTCCCTGCTGGTATCCTCCAGGGAGGAGCTGTGGACAGGTCCACCAGATCTGCCAGCCAGGGGCGGCGCGGCCAAAGGGGAGCCACCATTATCAGATCTGCCCTCTCCGCTACCACCCTCCTCAGAACCCGGGGATGAGGGGAAGGGGGGGAAAGGCGTAGAGAAGACCTGGTGGCCAGCTGCAGCGTAGGGCGTCCGTGTCCATGGCTCCCGGGGTCGGGAACCTCGAGACGAACTTTGGTAGCTGGGCGTTGTGCGGTGTCGCAAAAGGTCCACCGTCGGATGGCCGAACCTCTCGCAGATCCTGTGGAAGATCGAGGGATGGAGTTGCCACTCTCCATTGTCGATCGTCTCTCTGCTTAGCCAATCTGCCTGATGGTTCTCTGTTCCGGAGATTGTGCTCCGCCTTGATGGACGCCAGGTGTTTCTCCGCCCAGTGACCCAGGCGCAGCGCCTCGTCACGGAGAGCCTTGGAGTGGGTGCCTCCCTGTCTGTTCACGTGTGCCTTGGCCGCTACATTGTCTGTCAGGACTAGGATGTGTTGACCTCTGACCATGTCCTTGAAGTGTCGGAGGGCCAGGTGGATGGCCCTGAGCTCCAACCAGTTGATGTTGTGCTTTAGATCTGTTGGAGTCCACCGACCTTGGGCGATCTGGTTCTCCAGGTGGGCCCCCCAGCCGAAGAGGCTTGCGTCGGTGGTGAGCGTCATTCTTGGTGGATCTCTGAAGAGGCAGCCTCTGTTCAGAGCTGGGGACAGCCACCAGTGGAAAGATAGCAGCACTTGGGGTTGATACTTGGATCTTGAAGGTCGCGTCGCTTGTCCCGGACTTCTGATGTGGTAGCAGGAACCACTGGAGCTCCCTGTCGTGCAGTCGGGCCCAGGGGATGATCCCTATGCACGAGATGAACTTTCCCAGGAGCCTGAAAGAAGAACTACAGGGACAGAGCGTGACTTGCGAACCTCATGAATCATCTTAACGATGCTGTCCTTCCGATCCTGAGAGAGGAACACCTCCCCCCGCTACAGAGTCGATAATGGACCCTAGGTGAAGCAGCCTGGTGGAGGGCACGAGGGTGGCTCTTCTCCAGGTTAATGGAGAACCCCAGGGATCTGAGAGTGTCGATGGTAGTATTCAGATCCCTTGCAGCTGAAGCAGAGGACCTGGCCAGGATGAGTATGTCGTCAAGGTAACAAAATAAACGGACAGGGATGGAACGTAGGTGACCAGCAGCTGCAGCTAGCACCTTGGTGAAAGTCCTGGGGGCTGAGGCCAACCCAAGGGCAGGGCTCTGTATTGGAATGGTCCCACTCATGGGAGAACCTCAGAAACTTACGGTGTTCCGGGGCGATCCTGATATGCAGGTATGCCTCTGTAAGGTCGATGGAGGCAAGGAAGTCGCCCGGCCGGATGCCCTCCAGGATGGATCTTAGAGAAGCCATTTTGAATTTACGGTATACCACCCTGGAGTTGAGTAACTTAAGGTCCAGGATGGCTCTCCAACCCCCCGAGCTTTTGGGCACTAGGAAGAGGTTTGAATAAAATCCTGACCCTTTTTCCCCCTCTGGGACCCTCTCGATGGCCCTGATGTCGAGGAGATGTTTAATGGCCTTGGCCTTACGGGCCCCTCCTGTTTGGGTCTGAGGAGGAGGAGAAGGTGCGGAACCTACTGGGAGGAAGGGAGCGGAACTCCAGGCGAAGCCCGAGCCTTACCGTCTGGAGAACCCACTCATCCGATGTGATACGCTCCCAGCATCCGCAAACATGGAGAGGCGACCGCCGATGGGGTGATCCGGGGGCGGATCACTTGAATCTGCGGAAGGGACGACCGCCTCCTCCACGAAAGGGCCGCTTCCCCTGGTGTTGGCCCCTGAATCTGTTCTGAAATTGTCTATCCCCCTGCCTCTGAAATCTGGGGTTTTGGTACCTCTGGCCTTGGCTGTCTCCTTCAGGTGGTCTGTAGGAGGTCCTCCTAGGGTACGGTTGCATGGCGGAAATCCGACCGCTTGTTCGTTGACGGGAGGATCTTCCGCTTGTTTTTATCCTCCACAAGGAGAGGCTCCAACGCCGTCCAGAATAACTGTCCCCGGTGTAATCCGCGCCGGTTAGGTGCCACTTCATTCGGGATTCCGCCTGCCAGTGACGTAGCCAGAGTAGTCGCCTAGAAGCAACTGAAGAAGACATAGCCACGCGACGCATACTTTACCGCGTCCAAGGTGGCGTCCGCTGAGAACTGCGTTGCCGCCAGCATCTTGGAGATGTCCTGCAGGCGTCGCACTCAGAGGCTGGGGTCCTATCCCTCAGTTGCTCCAGCCACAGGACCGTGGACCTATTAAAAAGGAGGCAGAGGCGGCCGCTCTGATAGCCCAGGTGATGGCCTGGAACGTCTTGCGCAGAACAATGTCTGCTCTCTTATCCCTCAGGCTTGAGGCAATTAGCGGTTGTCTCCTGCTACGCACCGTTGAGGAAGATGCCAAGGTTGCCACCGGGTTATCCACTTCCGGAACCTGCAAGGCTTGGGCAAAGGCTTGGTTAAGATTATAAACCTTCTTTCATTCCCCCTGGGGTTGGAAAAGACCCTGGCTTTACCCACTGAGATTTGAGCACCTCCATAAACATATCTGGGGTGGGGATTTCTTCCTTAGCTACGGGGGGCCTATGGAAAGGGCCCTTTCTTCTTCTTGCTTTTGCCCTTGCCCGAGGACTCAGCTGCGGGTTGGGATCCGAGGGTGGATCCAGATCAGCTGTGGCTACTGCTTGCGTAAAAGGGCGCTGAACAAGGAGGGGGGGAAAGTCCCGCTACGGTGGAATCCTCCTCCCCCTGGGGGACCTCATCCTCCGAAAACCCCACATCCTTTAGTTCCCCTTCCTCGAGGTCGGATGCCTCACTAGCCGTGGATGGGGAGGGAGACCTGGCTTCCCTTGCAGCCGAGGTGCTAGGGCGATCGCTCAGCCCTCTGGGGGGATCCTGGGGGGCCCTGCTCCTGGGAGCCTGTGGCTGCTGAGTTAAGCTAGAAGCCATAACCTGGGCCAAAGCTCTGGCAAACATGTCCTGAAAGCTGCTGGTTAGATCAGGCAGCTGAGGCTGAAGCTCTGCTGGTTGGGAATATTCCCTGGGTTCAGGGGATAGAGGTGCTAGGCGAGGCCGGGCTGGGCTGGCTGCTCTGCGGCCAAAGGGATCCGCTCTCGAATCCAGTAGGGGAGCAGGGGAGAGAGGAGGAGAAAGAGAGCTGTGCCTTCTCAGAGATCCCCCTGGAGAGGCTGGGGATGGAGGTCTGCGTACAGCCCGGGCAGAGGCCCTGCGTGGGGAGCGAGATCTGGGGGGGGAAGGGCTGATGGTTGCCCCTGGAGTCCCTGGCGAGGCCTTGGTTGCTCTGGTTTCCCTCCTGGGGGATGGATTCCTGGGTGCCCTGGCTTTGTCCCTCCTAGATGGGGATCTGCCTCTGGGAGCAGGGGAAATCGCTCTAGAGGACCCTTCCTCTGGATCCGCACCCCCCGGGGCTCTGGGCCTAGAGTTTTTGCTCCTAGTCGCCTCTGCCATTACTCATGGTTTGTTGCTCACCCACGTGCTCCTTCTGCAGCCGGCTGAAATAAATTCCCTTCCTAGGGATAGGCTCCGCCTCTCTCTGATTGCTTGCAGGCTCTGCTGCTGCCGGCAGGCAAGGCCCTGAATTTCCCCCCGGATCACCGGCGGGGCAGAGCAGAAAGGAAGCCTCTTCCGGCTTCCTACGGCCTTGTGAGTGCTTTCAGTGTCGGAACACTGTTTACACACTCCCACGTGCTCCTAAAATGGCGACAATCCGAAATGGAGGCAGCTGGTGCCGTCTGGAGTCTCCTTCCTTCCTCGGTGGAAGCCTCTTTGCAATCCTGGAAGGGTTCTGGGTTCTCCGGCTTCCCTGGGCTCCTCCAATCTTTGTCTGTAAGTTTTTCTGTGATCCTGGTCCCTTCCTTGCAGGCTTCTAATCGCGCGCTCTGGCAAGCCGAGGCTTGATGAGCAGCTGGAGCACAGCAAGAAGGCAGGTGAGGTCAATTTAAATTGAAATCCCTTGCTGAGGCTTTTCTTGAGAGTAAAAAACTCCTGAATCCGGATGGAAAGGAGAGCAGGAAAAATCGCTCCAATTAGGGCCGAGATTGAGGTTAAAGTGGGGAGCCACCGGACCAGCAGGAGGTGTGGCTTCCAAAGATTTCCTCAATCTCCAATAGGCAATCAAGATTAGGTTAATACCCAATGGTTACTCCTCCCACACCTTCTCTTCGGAAACAGGAAAGGTTTCCGTTAGTCACTCACCGATAGTGCGCGGGAAAGGAACTGTTTCTGCTGGAGGAAGGAGTTAGAGACGGAGACGCTGAGACCCTGGCCCATGCCGACCTCCTCGGAGGCCAGGGGGGCCTTAGACGGCTGGACACAGTAGGAGACAGAAGAGAAGGGAGCGGGGAAAATAGCCTGTTGGAAGGAGAGAAAGAAAAGGAGCGAGGGAGGAAGACGAAAGGAAAAAAAAGAACAACCTGCATCGACGGGAGAGTCAACCCAGCGCCCTGGCTTGGTGAGGTTGGGCTAGACAGCCTCTTAAGGTCCCATCCGAGCACTACGGTGCGGGATCTTTTTCTATCCAAATACAGGCAGTCTTCGACATGCATCAGTTCGTTTAATAACAGAGTCGGAAGGGACCTTGGAGGCCTTCTAGTCCAATCCCCTGCTCAAGTAGTCCTCAACTTACAACTATTCACTTAGTGACAGTTCCGAGTTACGACGGCGCTGAAAAACAAAGTGACTTAGGAGCGTTTTTTCATGCTTACGACCGTCGCAAGCCTCGCCGCGGTCACCTGATCAGAATTCAGAGCTTGGCCGCTGACTCGTATTTATGACGGTCACAGCGCCCCGGAGGTCACACGACCCCTTTTTTGTGACTTTCTGATAATCTGAGTCAACGGGGAAGTCTGGTTCACTCACAACCGTGTCACTGACTTAACGACCGCCGTGATTCACTTATCGACCATGGCAAGGAAGGTCGGTAAAATGGGGCAAAACTCACTTGGCAACTGTTGGGCGAAACTGTGGTCGTAAGCCGAGGACTACCTGTACGTGAAGATAGTTGGGGCACCCGCCATCTCACGCAAGGGGTGAATGTTTAATATTTGCTTTCGGGAACGTGGAGATTGAAAGGCTAAAGATTTGATTTTCTTTTCCGAAAACAGAGAAAATGAAAAAAAGAAAAAGATTGAATTCAAAACAAAAAAAAAAAACCCAACCCCAAATGGAATAAAACAGAAAAAGGAAGCAGGCAGCCCTCAGAAAGCGAGAGAAGAAATGGAGGAACAAAAGGCTTAAAGGCCAAGACCACATCCCTGGGGAAACTGAGTCAGAGAACAACACCTCCTGGTTATTTACATGTGCTAGACTGGGCTTTTATAATCTCACTTTTCAAAACTTTCCAAGCTTTTGAGTTGTTTTCCCCTTGAGGATTCTTCAACCTCCAAAAGTTTGTTTGTTTATTCTTTATTTTTTTTTATTTAGAATCATGCCTGGCTCCTCTAGGTTTTAGGAGGGGATCTCCTTTGGATCTGTTTGTTCTCCCTGACCTGATGATGCCTTCAGGATCCTGGTGTTACATTTGAATCGCTCTCTGGTTACAGATTTTGGAAGGGACCTTGGTAGGCCATCTAGTCCAACCCCCCACCCAAGCAAGAGACCCTACACCATTTCTGACAGATGGCAGTCCAGTCTCTTCTTGAAAGCTTCCAGTGATGAAGCACCCATAACTTCTGAAGGCAACCTTCTGTTCATGGGTTGATTGTTCTCACGGTCAGAAAAATTTCTCCTTATTTCCAGGTTGAATTTCTCCTTGGTCAGTTTCCATCCATTATTCCTTGTCTGGCCTTTGGGTGCTTTGGAAAATAGCTTCACCCACTCCTCTCTGTGGCAAGCCCCTCTAATATTAGAAGATGCTATCCTGTCTCCCCTGGTCCTTCTCTTCTCTAGACTAGCCATGCCCAGTTCCTGCAACCGTTCATCGTGTGTTTTAGCCTCCAGTCCCATCATCATCCTGGTGTGCTCTTCTCTGCACTCTTTCTAGAATCTCCACATCTCTTTTATAGTGTGGTGACCAAAACAGGATGTAGTACTCTAGGTGTGGTCTTACTGGGGCTTTATAGAGTGGTATTAGCACCTCCTTGATCTTGATTGCAGCTTCCCTTCGAAAGCTCCATCACTGGAGGTTTTCAAGAAGAGATTGGACAGCCAGAATGACAATGAGCGGGTTTTTTTTTTTCTTGGGTTGGACTAGAAGACCTTCAAGGTCCCTTCCAACCCTATTTATATCCTATGTTCTATTGTCAGTTATGGAGGTGGAACGTGGAAGAAGGCACCGGTTGAGGATGGACTGGGAACATTCAATACAACCAGGCGTAATTATGCCAAGGGTACCCTTATACTTTGTCAACCATGAAAGAGAGGGAAGGGCTTTTGACTATACAGGTAGTCTTCACTTACTGACTTCTTGTTCAGCAACCATTCGAAGTTACAACAGTGCTCAACAAGAAGACTTAAGGCCGGGACTTGGAGATGTGGCCGTCGCAGTGTCCCCACAGTCACAGGGTCATGATGGGGCACGGCAACCGGCACACAGTTCCAATGGCCACAGTTTCCCACAGTCACATCCTCAGCTCTTGTCATCTTCACTGCAGCTTCCCATAAGTCAACGAGGAGGAAACCAGCCACCCCCTTGACGCTGCGCTTAACGACCGCACAGGAGTCCTTAACAACCACAACCTGAAACGGTCCCTGTGCGCCGGAGATCGCATTTAATTTCGTTGGCACAAGATGTGATGGCAATAAAGTCAACTGAAAACTAAACTAAACCGGGCTCAGACCTCCCCGGAATAAAATCCCTAAGCCAAGAAGCATGGACCGTGGACCAAAAGGAGGCTCCGTATCTTTTAGGACGAGAAGGAACCGGACCAAGATGGAGCAGAAAAAAAAAAGAACAGGGACTCACCAGCTGCCTCTGTTTGGGCGGGAGGGCTGGAGGTGGGGCCAGATCCTGGCCGGAGACGGCGCTGCTGAAGGAGTCGCTGAATCCATAAACCTCCATCAGATGCTTATTCTTCTGCTGGTAGATGTGCTCGCTCTGCGGGGTTTGGTAGAACATGGAAGGCTGAGGTTCGGAATAATCTTCTACAAACTGCATGTAGGCCAACACTGGAAGAGAGAGAATGGACACGGGGGTGGGTCACTTCTCGGTGAGATGCTCGGGAGAAACCTCCTCTACCCTCCTGGCCCCTGGTTGGGTGGAGGGGTTCCCAGAAGAAAGATGTGGAATTAAGAAGTGGAGGTTTAAAGTCACTGGAGTCAGTCGGCGTGAGTTCAATGGACTCCAGAGCATGGTAGAGGACAGGAAGGCCTGGAGGGAACGTCGTCCATGGGGCCGCGAGGGGGGACACAACTTCACAACAACAATGAATAAGAATGTGAAGCAAGAAAGGGGGAGAAGGAATAGTGGAGAAGAGGAGAAAAGAGGAGGAGGAGGAGGAGGAGGAGGAGGAGGAGGAGGAGGAGGAGGAGGAGGAGGAGGAGGAGGCAGAGAAGGAGGTGGCTGGATGGAGTCACCGAAGCAGTCAGACTGAACTTCAATGGACTCCAGGGGATGGTAGAGGACAGAAAGGCCTGGAGGAACGTTGTCCATGGGGTCGCGAGGGTGGGACATGACTTCACAACTAACAACAACAACAACAAAGGAGCTAACAACTCAGATAAAGAAGCCAAGAATAAACATTACAGTCGAGGCGACCACCAAGATCCGTCCCACCAACACTGCCAGGGCAAGCCACTTGTATAGAAACAGAGACAAAACCTCCCTCCCTTCTAGTCCTGACGTTACCTAGTTGGGTCATGAAAACATCTGCAAGAAAACAACAGGACTCAGAGAGCACACCACTGAGCTACAAATACTCTCTTCCGTTGGTATAGGAGCACTGCATGAAGTCCAAATCAAACAAAACGCCAAAGTAATCTGAGCATAGGCCATCCTCGACTTACGACAGTTCATTAGTGCGTTTCCAAGTTACCCGGGCACTGAAAAAAGCGACGTACGGCCGTTTTCCACATTACGCCCATTGCAGCATCAATATAGAGGAAAAGCGGGACGCTTGGCAACTGATTCATATTTACGACGGCCGCAAGGTTGTGTGATCCCCTCTTGCAGACTTCTGATCAAACTAAGTCAACGGGGGAAGGTGGATTCACTTAACAACCGGGTTACTCCCTTAGCAAATGCAAGGATTCAGTTAACAAGGGGGCAGTTCACCCGTTTCTCATTTAGCAAAAATTTTGGGCTCAATTGCGGTCGTAACCCGAGGACCACCTACAGCAATAAAGACAAATCAGACTCCACCATATTCAACATGAATCTCCTCAACTGCTCAACTGTTAACCAGAGGGCAAAATTCTTCTCCTGGCTTCTAAAACAGACTCACAAAGACTTTCCTGTTCCTTTTCTGTGTGTGTGTCTGGGTGATTTAGCCACAAATTGCTGAACCAGCATCTAAACAAATCAGGATTAAGGGAGAGATGCCACGTGATTAAACCAGCAGCTAGGCAGGAAATGGGGAAGCGAATTTGGGAACCGAGGGACGAAAATGACACCAAACCAACAAACACATATATATATATATATATATGACACCAAACCAACATGTATATAAATATATGTGGTGGGTTTCAAAAAAATTTGGAACCTCTTCTAGGAAGAGCAGGAGTAGGAGAAAGGTACAGGAAGAAGGAAGGGGAAGGAGAGGAGGAAGGAGGAAAGTAGAGAAGGAAGGGAGGGAGAAAGGAAAGGAAGGAAAGGAGGACGGAAGGGAGAGAAGAGGAAGGAGAGAGGGTAGGAAGAGAAAGATGAAGAGTAGGAGTAAAGGAGAGGTAAGGGAAGAAGGAAGGGGAAGGAGAGGAGGAAGGAAGGAAGTAGAGAAGGGAGAGAGAGTGAAAAGAAAGAGGTAAGGAGAGGAGGATGGAAAGGAGAGAAAGAGGAGGAGAGAGGGTAGGAAGGGGAGAGGAAGAGCAGGAGTAGGAGAGAAAGGTACAGGAAGAAGGAAGGGAAAGGAGAGGAGGAAGGAAGAAAGTAGAGAAGGGAGGAAGGGAGAAAAGAAAGGGAAAATAAGGTGGTGTTATAACAGGAGGAAGGGATGGTAAACAAAGCAACCCAAACTGTATATATAACCTATTAAATGAAATAAAATGTATAAGAATGATAAATGTTAAAACACCTGTAACCAAAATGACATGCTATATGTGATGATGGGGGTTTTTTCTGTTTTTTTTTTTCATTGTTGTGTGTATGTGTTGTCTACTGTAACAAAAAATAATAAAAAATAATAAATTAAAAAAAAATTTTTTTGGAACCTCTTCTGTAAGTGTGGCCTGCTTTCGGGTCCACTGGTGGAACCTCTTCTAACCAGTTTGGTAGATTTGACAAACCGGTTACCGAACTGGTGCGAACCGGTAGGAACCCACCTCTGATATATATATGGTTTATGGATGTGACGTTGGGATAATATTCAGATCTCGGTAGTGAGTATATGTTTGTCTAGTTAATTTTGCACTTTTGCAGGGGTGGGAAGTTCCCCTATTGTGGTTTTTGCACACATGCACAGGCAGGAAGTTTGGGGTGATATTTTGAAGAGCTCGCTGCCCTAGGGTGGAAAATAGAAGAGAAACTCACCGCAAACGGGTGGGGGGGGAAACATTTCGGATTAGACTTGCCTAAGACTTAATTCTTTCTTATAAATCTCCTAGGCTTTATGGTATTGTTCTGGGGATACACTGGGTGGACTTACTTGCCCTACAATGGAAAGTAGAAGAATAACAGAGTTGGATGGGACCTCGGGGGTCTTCTAGTCCAACCCCTGCTCAGGCAGGAAACCCTACACCACTTCAGACAAATGGCTATCCAACATCTTCTTTAAAACTTCCAGTGTTGGAGCATTCACAACTTCTGGAGGCAATCAGTTCCACTGGTTAATTGTTCTAACTGTCAGGAAATTTCTCCTTAGTTCTAAGTTGCTTCTCTCCTTGGTAGTTTCCACCCATTGCTTCTTGTTCTGCCCTCAGGTGCTTTGGAGATAATTTGACTCCCTCTTCTCTGTGGCAGACCCTCAAATAAAAATACTATTGTTGGGGATGCCAAGGTGGCGCAGTGGTTAAATGCACCACTGCAGGCTACTGCTAGATCAGCAGTTCAGTGGTTCAAATCTCACCGGCTCAGGGTTGACTCAGCCTTCCATCCTTCCGAGGTGGGTAAAATGAGGACCCAGATTGTTGGGGGCAATATGCTGACTCTCTGTAAACCGCTTAGAGAGGGCTGAAAGCCCTATGAAGCGGTATATAAGTCTACTGCTATTGCTCCCTTGTAGTTTTTAAAAGAAAAAAGAAAAGGGAAGGAAAGAAGGAAGGAAGGATGGGAGAAAAGACAGAAGAAGGAAGGAAGGAGGAGAAAAGGAAAGAGAAGGGAGGAAAGGAAGGAAAGAAGAAAAGGAGGGAAATCAAAAGCTATTTCTTTATATGTTCTTCTTTTCCTATTAACAGTAACAGAGTTGGAAGGGACCTTGGAGGTCATCTAGTCCAGCCCCCCGCTCAGGCAGGCAGACCTATAATGGGGATTCGAACCACCGAACTGCAGACCGTTCTGATCAAGGAGCTCAGCGTCTTAGCCACCGAACCACTTTTGCCTTTGTCTTTTCTCTTTCTTCTCTCTTCCGTCATCCTAAATATTACTTCCTGCTCGTTTTCGATCTTCCTTTTGGGACATTTTAACAAAGGGATGTGTTTGTTTTTAAACATGACCCGACAAAAGCGCGAACGTCAAAAGCGCGCCGACAAAACCGCGGCGCTAAAACCGCGATGTCAAAAGCACGCCGACAACAGCGCGCCGACAATAGCGCGCCGACAGAAGCACGATTTAAGTTAAGGTAAGGTTTAGGGTTAGGGTTAGGTTTAGGGTTAGGTTTAGGGTTATTTTTAGGGTTAGGTTACAGCGCGCTTCTGTCGGCGCGCTGTTGTCGGCGCGCTCAGCGCTCATTCAGCGGCGCGGTTTTGTCGGCGCCGTTTTGTCGGTGCGGTTTTGTCACCGGGGTTTAGTCAGGCGCGCTGTTGTCATTTGCGCATTTGTGGTGGAACCGTTTTTAAAGACTGAGGGAGGCGCTTACTGTGTTTATTTTTTTTTCTCCGGCAGCGGCGGGGGCTCCTCGGATTCCCTGGGGGCGTTGGGGCTGGAGAAATCCGCCAGGAATTCAACAGGGGGAGCTGGCTTCCCAGGCTGATAGGGCAGGACAGCGGCAAAAGGCGTGAAGACCCAGGGCAAGAGCGTCGGGACACTTAAGTCCTCCTCCGAAAGATTGTCGTACTGCGAAGGGTGTCTCTCCAGGAGGACCCGACAGCCGGAGACGTCGAAGGCAGGAGCGGCCGTCCCCCTCCGCTTCTTCTCGGGAAGAGCTGGTGGGACCTCAACCGCCGGCGCGGCGGGGGTTGGGGAGATACAATTCTCGGGAAGTTGGAAAGATTGTCCGAGAAATGGAGAAGCAGATTCCCGCAGGCCCTCCGGCAAAGGGCTGAGCATGCCAAGTCCTGGTTGGGGGATCTGGTCCGTGTTCGAGAGGTCCTGCTGCAAGAACTCGTAATCGGGATCGTAATGATCTGCAGGGAAGAGAGTGAGAAACGATGTCAACAATAGAAGAGTTTTAAGGGGCCTCGGGGAATTTTTACTTTGAGGCAATAATGGCCGCCTCTAATATAGCCACTTATACATAGACACCTCTTAAAATAGTAAATGACTTGTGTGGACCCACCAGAGTCTTAAACCGGCGATACCTGTGTTGCCGAATCATTCTCATTGCATCAGCTTACAGCCTGCAACTTACAACCTTATATCAGTTGGCAGCTATTAAGTCCTCATAATCTGATAATGTACCGTACTTTTCGGCGTATAAGACGCAGCGGAGTATAAGATGCACCAAGATTTGAAGAGGCAAATTAAAAAAAACAAAGTTTTTGCAGTCTGCAGGCTTCCCCAAAACAGCTAGTTTTCGGGAAAACGGGTCCTGGGTTTTTTTTTTCCTCAAAAAAAGGGCACGCATAGCCTTTAGGAGGCTATGGGGTGCTCCTGGGGCGGGGGGGGGGAGGGCAGAAACGAGCAAAAAACCAGCTCATTTTTGCCCTCCCCAGCCTCCAGGAGCACTCTGGAAGCCTCCTAAAGGCTATGCATGACTATTTTTTGCAAAGGGGAGGGGTTTTGGGAGGCCAAAAATGCTAAGACACACCAGATTTTCATCCTCTTTTTTGAGGGAAAAAGGTGCGTCTTATACTCTGAAAATATGGTATATACCGTGTTTCCCTAAAAATAAGACCCTCTCTTAGCAATAGCAATAGCAGTTCGACTTATATACCCGCTTCATAGGCTTTCAGCCCTCTCTAAGCGGTTTACAGAGTCAGCATATTGCCCCCAACAACAATCCGGGTCCTCATTTTACCCACCTCGGAAGGATGGAAGGCTGAGTCAACCCTGAGCCGGTGAGATTTGAACAGCCGAACTGCAGAACTGCAGTCAGCTGAAGTGGCCTGCAGTGCTGCATTTAACCACTGCGCCTACCTCGGCTCTTATATATATATGCCACCAAAAAAGGCACCAGGTCTTATTTTGGGTGCGGGGTGAAATCTACTGATTCACTTCACTTGTGGGGGTCACCCCCGGCCTCCTTTTCGCTATCAGAGGCCTTGGGAACTACTTCCGCGCCCGTCAGCAGCTGAGCAGACACCCCATTCTGTTTACCTAACGTTTCACAGCTTGTGTTGTGCGAGCACTGCCCGCTGTCGCAATCCAGCGAGGACAGCTGTTCGTCCGATTTGCTCAGCTTCCCCATGCTGCTGTAGGGCGAGAGGCGGGGAGACTCCCCTCCGTAGGACTGGCTGCCCCCCGACAGCCTCCGCTGGGGATAGCAATCATTTTCAAATTCCTGTGGGTGGTAAGGAGAAGGAGAAAGTCAACCTCTTTTATATATATATATATATAAAACCCCATCATCACATACAGCATGTCGTTTGGTTACCGGTGTTTTAACATTTATCATTCTTATACATTTATTATTTCATTTAATAGGTTATAATATACAATTTGGGTTGCTTTGTTTACCATCCCTTCCTCCTGTTATAACACCACCTTATTTTCCCTTACTTTTCACCCTCCCTCCCTTCTCTACTTTCTTCCTTCCTGCTCTCCTTTCCCTTCCTTCTTCCTGTACCTTTCTCCTACTCCTGCTCTTCCTCTTCCCCTTCCTACCCTCTCTCCTCCTCTTTCTCTCCTTACCATCCTCCTCTCCTTACCTCTTTCTTTTCACCCTCTCTCCCTTCTCTACTTTCTTCCTTCCTCCTCTCCTTCCCCTTCCTTCTTCCCTTACCTCTCCTTTGCTCCTACTCTTCCTCTTTCCCTTCCTACCCTCTCTCCTTCCTTTTCTCTCCCTTCCATCCTCCTTTCCTTTCCCTTTCCTTTCTCCCTCCCTCCCTTCTCTACTTTCCTCCTTCCTCCTCTCCTTCCCCTTCCTTCTTCCCGTACCTTTCTCCTACTCCTGCTTTTCCTCTTCCCCTTTCTACCCTCTCTCCTCCTCTGAGAAAGTCAACCTCTTGATAAGCAACCGATCCTGGAATTTAACAAGATGGATATCCTGACAACATGCTTCAATCTTCTCTTTTTGGGATGGGCCAACGGACAAGTGCATTCGAAGTGTCTGAATCCAGAAAGGAAGTTTTAATGTTGGAATTATGGGTAGGAGGCGATGATCTTAAATTTGGACGTATTCTCCAAGTTTGGCCCCGGAATTATGTGCAGGTAGTTTTTGACTTACGTATCAGAATATTCATGAACTGGCAGAGACATGGTAACAAGGTCAGCCAATGAGGCTTATTTGGAAACAGAAACTTAAGTAAGAAATCTGGGTGTGGCTTAGCTGTATTAAGCTCTGTGTCAGGCCTGCAGTCATCTTTTCTTTCGGATCTTTAGCCTGCCACACTTTCTGTTATTCTACTATGCCGTTTCTATTGTGGGAAAATGGGAGGGGGGATTGTATGGAGTGAGATGCTAGGTAGCCATAACAACATTCTTTCTAGAAAGCCAAGGTCATCCTTTGTCTCTGCACCTGACCGGGATGGGTGGAAGCGGTCAGCGTGGAAGTGGGAGACTGGACCATGGGATGGGCTTGTGGGAGGCAAGATCTTGAACTTTCAACTGGGGGGGGGGGAACCGGGAAGCTTTCAGATTCGGGTTTCCCCAGATGTGGCAACGTGGCTCTCTTCGTAAATTGGAACTTAGAGCAATGCTTTCCCTCGGACTCTGATTTAATTTGAAACACTGACACTGAGCTCTGAAACGAAACTAGTCTACTGATCTGAAGTGGAACTGTGCTCAGCTCTTGGTATTGTACAAATATTCTTGCATATAAAGAAGTTTCTTATTTAAATCAGTCCTGCTGAATCGGTTATCTGTGTGTCCTTCCCGGATTAGTTTCCTGCGACAAACTCTGACATTACAACCTCAATATTTCCGTGGCCAAGCGAGAGGGCGGATAAATGAGTTGGGCCTCGTTTTGCAACCTTTCTTGCCCCGGGCGTTAAGTGAAATCTCTGCAGTTGTTAAATTAGTAACACGGTTGTGTGAAGTGAATCCTGTTTCCCCGTTGGCTTGGCTTATCAGGCGGTCTTTCGAATTCGGGTCGCGTGGCCCTCGGTCTGTCGCAGCGTGAAAAATGGCCGTTGGTCACTTTTTTTTAGTGTGCTGTACGGACGGTCGCTAAATGAATTGTAAGTCAAGGACTACCTGTAGTTAAGACTTTAAATCAGTGTTTCTCAACCTGGGCGACCTTAAGTCCTATAGACTTCAACTCCCAGAATCCCCCAGCCAGCATAGCTGGCTGGGGAATTCTGGGAGTTGAAGTCTATAGGACTTAAGGTCGCCCAGGTTGAGAAACACTGCTTTAAATGGACACAGCATCCTATCCTGATAACTTCTGGGTCAGATACGGCCGCTAATTTACCTGTTTGTTGATCCCAATGGGTAAACTGGAACCACTGGTTGTTCGGCTCATGGGGGCCACGATAGCCACTCGCGTAGGGGAGGGGGCCGACTGGCGTTTCTTAGGGGGCAAGGCTGGCGGAAGGCTGCGGGCAAGACGAAGAAAAATGACAATATTATTCTCGTATTCATACGTTTTTATCTTTAATATACATAAGTGCTTAATGAACAGTGTATTGTCTGAGTCAATTGCTTATACAAAACACTAATACTAATAACTATTACTTGCTAGCTGGATACCCATGCTCCGCTAAAAAAATATGTGATCAGGCGTGATAACTTGATGCTTACAGCTTGAAAATAAATGAGTAGTTAGGATCAGCCTCTCCTCTCCCCTTCTCTCCCTCAGGCTGGCCCCACAGAGGCCTCTCCTATCTTATCCTCTTCTCTCCCTCAGTCTAACTCCTTAGCATCAGAGCATTTTTCAGGTGGGGAGAGGGAGTAGAATATCTCAACTCCCAGCCCACAGGCCGGATGAGTCACATGCTGGCCACGCCCACACCCAAGTGGCAGTTGGAACAGTTTTTTTTTCAGGTGGGGAGGGGGAGTAGAACGTCTAGCTCCTTAGCATCAGCTCGTGTTAATAATACTATAAGACATACTAATGCTCTGGCGGTCATTTCAAAAAATCCTTTCTTAGAGAGTACCTGGAGGAACATATGTGCCAAATTTCAAGTTTGTAGGCTTTATGGTTCTGGAGATTTCGTGATGATGCATGAGTGGTATTTCGCTTTTATATATATATAATATGCAGTAGTAAGCTTTCATCATTTACTTTTACATAGCAGTAATCTTTTATCTTTCTAATTTCTACCTCTTTTATCTAACCTCTGGTAAAAAAAAATCCCATGTTAAAAAATATTCTGATTCTTCTTTGTCTTTTATTTTTAATGTCAATCTATCCATCTCTGCACATTCCAGTATTTTTCTAATTATATTTTCGTCCCCATTTCACGTCACCATGGAGAGGTTGGCACGGTTGTTAAGTGTGAAGTGTTAGGTTTTTCAGCAGGGTTCCAAGTTCGGGCAGTGTGGTTGTAAGTTGAGGACCACGAGTATTCTGAAAACAGCCCTTCTTTAGCGCCGGGAAGCGTAAGGGCGGGATTTTGACTTCTCACAGGTGAGTTTACCTGTTTTCAGCCACCCGGATGCAAGGAAGGGGCGGTTTCGGCGGGGCGACCTCTTCGTCTGTGGCGTCTGCCAACACTTCTGCGGTGGGTGTCAACCCGGCCGTCTTGTTGAGGATCTCCATCTCACGATCCGTCAAGGGGAGCTCCAACTGGCTGCAGAGGGGAGGGACGCGATTGAGACCCGGGTCGTACATGGCGCAAGTGGCATCCTGTTTGATGCAGCCCTTGTGGCGCCCAGCCAGCCAGGGAAACTGCTGTGGGCCCCGTCCTTCTTTAGGCAAGGTTGCACATTGTCCCAACTCATGCAAAAGAGTTCAGCTCAGCTTTTCTGAACCTCTTGTTTCGGTTTGTTCATTTAGGGGGTCGCCTCTTTGGACATGGGACTTGGTTGGTACATAGATAGAAAGATGGATTAGTTGGGGGAAGGAGGGAGGGAGGGAAGAAAGGAGGGAGGGAGGGAAGTGTTGTGGTACACAACATATTTGGACAGTGGGGAAGTTGGGGAGGAACATGGGCCAATCCTGGAGTCTGGGGAAGGCTCTGATGAGGGCTCTGTGTCGGAGGCAGAGAGGGGGACGAGAGCCGTATGCCAGGAAGGAAGGAAGGAAGGAAGGAAGGAAGGAAGGAAGGAAGGAAGGAAGGAAGGAAGGAAGGAAGGAAGGGGGAGCATGTGACAGAAGACATGATAGATACATAAAAGAATGGATGGATAGATGGTGATAGTTAGATGGAGGGAGGGAGATGTAGAAGAAAGAGTGCATACACTAGAAGACATGGATGGATGGATGGATGGATGGATGGATGGATGGATGGATGGATAAAAGAGACAAAGTGCACACTTGAAAGGATGATAGAAGAGAAAGAGAGAGCATGCAACAAAGGACATGTGGAAGGATGCATGGATGGAGAGGGGATATGAATAGATGGACAGATAGATGATGGAGAGATAGAAGAGAGATAGAGCTAAAAGCCATAGATGGATGAGTGGAGAGATTAAAAAAGAGAGCTAGAAGACATGGATAGATAAACAGATAAATAAATATGGGTGGATGGATGGATGGATGGATGGATGGATGGATGGATGGATGGACAGGGGACAAGAATACTTGGAGGGATAACTGGATGATAATTAGATGGATGGATAACAGATTAAGCAGATAAGGTATAGGGACAGAAAGAGAGATGATATAAATGGAGGGTAGGTAGAGGAGATATTGCTAGATCAATAGACACGATAGATGGATGGATAGATGGATAATAGACATAGAAACAGACAGATATAAAAGGAAATAAGAAAATAGAGAGCTAATTGCCAGGCACTTCAGATTCATGCCTCCTTCCCTCCTTTTTATTTCTGTATCACTTCCATTTGTGCTGTCAATCACGGGGGCCACAAGGGACAACCCATCTTAGAATGGGTCCATCAGAAATCCATGGCTACTCACCTGTCTGTTGCAGGCACAGGTAAGGTGGGCTTGACTGGGCTGGTGGGAGACGGGTGTTCCTGCTTCTCAATTGTCAGCTTCACCAGCTC
This sequence comes from Thamnophis elegans, assembly GCF_009769535.1. Taxonomy (NCBI): domain Eukaryota; kingdom Metazoa; phylum Chordata; class Lepidosauria; order Squamata; family Natricidae; genus Thamnophis; species Thamnophis elegans. The sequence continues at coordinate 33,430,334 of NC_045556.1, forward strand.
CTGGTTATCATCAGAACACAAGAAAAAATATATATATACTGTATTTTTTGGAGTATAAGTTGCACTCCCCCCCCTCTAAAAGAGGGTAAAAAATTGGTGTGTGTCTTATACACCAAATGTAGCCAGCCCCCACCCTTTGACCTCTGCCTCCCAACAATTTGCCTCCTTGCAGCAAAAAGCAAACAGCCTGTTTCAGTTTCAGCAGCCTTGTTAGTACAAGCAGCTGATTATCGGTTGGATCGGCTTCCCAACGATCAGCTGTTTCAGGCTGCAGGGATTGCCATTGCCTATCGCCACCTCCACACACCCCATTTTCGGCCTCCACATCCCATTTTTGGCCTTTGCGCACCCTGTTTCTGGCCTCTGTGCGCCCCCACCCATTCATCATACAATTTAGCCTCCCATCTCTTGATCGCCTTTTGCTGGTCCTTACACACTCAAAGAGAGTCACTCTACAAAGGGTTCATGGGACGCATCCATACCTTAACGCCATCCAGAACTGCCTTGATGACTCCCTTAACTGTATTCACCACTTCTTTGTCTTCCGCGTTGATGCCTTCGAGCATCACTTGATCGGACCATCGAATCAAATTCCCCAAACTCTGATACACGCGGCTGTAACAGGAAGTGATGGCGGAACTGCAGAAGTGAAAGAAGGAGAGGTTAGAAGGAAGGCGAGACTGGCGCCCCTAAGTTTAATTAAATTGTTAATTTTAACCTAATTTTTTAAAATGTTATTGTTAATATTAATTGGGTTTGTTTTTGGATACTCTATCCAATTTCCTTTTGTAATATGTATATTTTTTTAATGTTGTACGCTGCCCTGAGTCCTTTGGGAGAAGGGCGGCATATAAATCCAATAAACAAACAAATAAACAAACACGTTGTGAATGGTCAGAAGTCAGCGAGGCGCTGCCCCTGAACATTAATTCCTTTCTACAGGCAAGTTCCCTTTCTTTTCAGTTTATTTGAAGGAAGTTCAAAGACAAAACACCAGCGTATTTTTTTAAAAAACAGAAAAACAAAAGAAGAAAATAACACAACAAAAATACACTGAAATGAAAAAAAAGTGTCTTAGGAAAAAGACTAAAACATATAAACGTAGAATGTTCCCTGGTTGAATGCTGATTAACATAATACAGGGTAGGTTTAAAATAGAATAGAATAGAATAGAATAGAATAGAATAGAATAGAATAGAATAGAATAGAATAAAGTGGAATGGAGGAATGGAAGAGATAGGCCTTTTCCGAGTGCCATCAGCTGGACAATGCCGGCTGGCGACGCCTCGGAGTAGGGCCTTCTCTGTTGCCTCTCCGGCCCTATGGAATGAGCTACCCCCAGAGATCCGGACCCTACCCACCCACATGGCCTTCCGAAAAGCTATTAAGACCCTGGCTATTCCGGCAGGCCTGGGGTTGTTGACCTCTGGATTGAGGTCCAGCCCCACTTAGATTGGGTGCATGTTGTGTCTTTTTAAATTTGTCTTTAATTTCTTTTAATTTCTGTTGCTCTAAGCCGCCCGGAGTCCTCCGGGATTGGGCGGCCTATAAATTTAATAAACAGTTAAACAGAAGACAAGAGAAGAAAGTGGAATGGAAAAATTAGAAGAATAGAATAGTAGAATAGAATAGAATAGAATAACAGAGTTGGAAGGGACCTTGGAGGTCTTCTAGTCCAACCCCGTGCTTAGGCAGGAAACCCTACACCACTTCAGACATATAGTTCTCCAACATCCTCTTAAAAGCTTCCAGTGTTGGAGCATTTACAACTTCTGGAGGCACGTTGTTCCACTGGTTATTTGTTCTAACTATCAGGAAATTCCTCCTCAGTTCTAAGTTGCTTCTCTCCTTGATTAGTTTCCACCCATTGTTTCTTTTCCTGCCCTCAGGTGCTTTGGAGAATAGTTTGACTCCCCTCTTCTTTGGGGCAGCCCCTGAGATATCGGAACATGGTCTCTTTTTCAGTTGCTGATTAATATATCCATCCATCCATCCATCATTTATATAACACCTCCTAATTTACATGAGTGTCATATTTCTGAATTTATATGCCGGCATGCAAGGCAAAGTGGCAACAGCAGATGGCAGCATTTAGCTGATCTTAGGAAGTAGGCTGAGCCCCTGGATGGGAGACCATCAGGAAACTTGGGGATCGGGCTAGGAAGTTGAAAAAAATATCCCCAAAGAAGGTAACAATAAACATAGCGTGCCCAGTAAACTATACGGAAGAGAGGGCACCATCTAACCAACCTTGGCTGATCTTCAGCTAAGCTGGGATGGTCCTTGGAGGAGTATCTACCAGGAAACCTATGAGTTATGGGCTAGATCAAGGGTCACCAACCTTTTGAACCTGCTTGGACAGCTCCCTTTTAAGGAAGATGGCAATGGGTCAGCAGAAGCAGGAAGGGAGAGACTATGAAAAAAGACCTCCAAGGATGATGGAATGTCCAGAAGACATCTGGTAATATGATACGTTAGGTGAAGAAAACAATGTAGACATAGAATCCTAGAGCTGGAAGGGACTTTAAGAGGTCTTCTAGAGACCAACCACCGGCTCAAGGCAGGAGCCTTACACCATCCCAGTCAAATGTTTGTCTAGTCTATTCTTGAAGACCTCCAGTGATGGAGCCCCCAGAACTCTATGAAGCTAGCTATTCTGTTGATTAGTTGTTCCAGTTGATTAATGGTTCTCACTATCAGAAAAGTTCTCCTAACTTCTGGGTTGGAGCTTAACAAGCTTCCGCCCGTTGCTTCTCGTCCTGCTCAGGAGCTTTGGAGAATAAGTCCATCCCTTCTTCTTCCCTGTGACTGTCCCTCAAGTACTGGAAGACGAGGATCACATTCCTCCTAATCTTCTCCTTCGAGAGGCCAGATGTGTGTACCTAGCTCCCTCAACCATTCCATCCTAATCTTTAGAGGAAAGGACTACCCAACAGCTACCAAATCCTCCCTCCCACCTACACAACGGGCACCTCGGTCTCTGTTGTAGACTTTGGGGGAAGGGGCCACCCAATTAGCACCAAGCTCTCAATCCAACTGTCAGGCCTGCAGCAGTTCCTTTAAGAATCTTTGGCCTGCCACACTCTCATTAAGGGGGGGGGATAGCAAGGGGTAAAATGTGTTGTTTTCAAAATAAAAAACTCCTTTCTAGAAGCTCAAGGTCATCTTTTGTCTCCCAAACCTTTGCACCTGACCGGAAGCAGCTGGGTGTAGATGCCAGCGTGGAAGAAGAAGATTGGATCATGTGATGGATTGTGGGTGTGGGGACAAGATCATGAACTTTTAACTGGGTGGGATTCCGATGTCATTTCCAGAATTGGGATTTCATAGCGTAATGCCAAGATGTCTGATCTATTAAATTGGAACTTTAAGGATCGTTTTGCCTTGGACTCTGATTTAATTCTACATGATACTTGGAATGTTGACACCAACCTACTCAACGCCGCGTGTCGTGACTCACCTCTGCTGAATCCGTGGGTCCGTCTGAACCAGAGGCAAGATGGCTTCCAAAACTTTGCTGGCGGATCCCGGCAACATCTCCAACACTTTGTTATCAATGGCCATTTTGTCCACGATGGTCTTAAAGTAACGCAGGGCGCTCACTACGTCCTTCTCTTTCTCCTCCAGCCAACTCAAGTTCTGAGACAGAAAGAGCCTGAGTGTTAAAGACGTGCCAACTATCTTCCATCCGTTCATTCTGTTCAGCCATCCATCGATCCATCTACCCATTCATTTTATATATCTATTTGTAGAATAGAATAGAATTCTTTATTGGCCACGTGTGACGAGTGCGGAGTAGAGGAGAGAGGTAAAGGAAGAAGGGAAGGATAGGAGAAAGGGGAGGGGGGAAGAGGAGGAGGAAAAGAAGGAGTGGAAAGGGGCGAAAGAGGAAGGGGGAGAGAGGAAGGGGAAGTAGAGAAGAGAAGGACAACAGAAGGAAGAAAGGAGGAGAGAGGGAGAAGAAAGTGATGGATCGGGTACAAATAGGATGTATGGAGAGCAGAAGAGCCAATAATCGTTCTTTGGGAGTTGATGGTAAGACGAATTGAGGTAAATATTTAACAATATAATATAATGTTGGTTATGTAATAGTATACATATGGTTATTTCTTATGAAAATGAGAAAATAAAAAACTTTATATGAGAGAGTGAGAGAGAGATTGAGATTGAGTGAGAGAGAGATTGAAAGAGAGATTGAGAGATTGAGATTGAGAGATTGTGAGAGAGATTGTGAGAGAGATTGAGAGAGTGTGAGAGAGAAATTGAGATTGAGTGAGAGATTGTGATAGAGATTGAGAGTGTGAGAGAGATTGAGAGAGAGATTGAGAGAGAGAGATTGAGAGAGATTGAGAGATTGAGATTGAAATATTGTGAGAGATTAAGAGAGATTGAGAGATTGAGACTGAGAGAGATTGAGAGAGAGAGAGAGATTGAGATTGAGAGAGATTGAGAGATTGAGAGAGAGATTGTGTGTGTGTGTGAGAGAGAGAGATTGAGTGAGAGATTGAGAGATAGAGAGAGAGATTGAGAGATTGAGAGAGAGATTGAGATTGAGAGAGATATTGAGAGATTGAGATTGAGAGAGAGATTGAGAGAGAGACTGAGTTTGAGAGAGATTGAGAGAGAGATTGTGAGAGAGATTGAGATAGATTTAGAGAGAGATTGAGAGATTGAGAGATAGAGAGAGATTGAGAGATTGAGAGATAGATAGATAGAGAGATTGAGAGGGAGATTGAAATTGAGAGAGATTGAGAGAGAGATTGAGAGATAGAGAGAGAGAGATTGAGAGAGAGAGAGATTGAGAGAGAGAGAGATTGAGAAAGAGACTGAGATTGAAAGATTGTGAGAGAGATTGAGAGAGAGTGAGATTGAGTGAGAGAGAGATTGAGAGAGAGATTGAGAGAGAGGGTGAGAGAGAGATATTGAGAGATTGAGATTGAGAGAGATTGAGAGAGGGATTGAGATTGAGTGAGAGAGAGATTGAGAGATTGAGATTGAGAGAGATATTGAGAGATTGAGAGAATTGAGAGATTGAGAGAGAGATTGAGAGATTGAGAGAAAGATTGTGAGAGAGATTGAGAGATAGAATAGAATAGAATAGAATAGAATAGAATAGAATTTTATTATTTGTATGTCGCCCTTCTCCGGGAGGACTCAGGGCGGCGAACAATTTAAGGGGGAAACAAAATACAAATAATAAAAGTAAGCAACAGTCGCACAACCATACAAGTCGAGAGGGGAGGGAACTCATCACCCCCAGGCCTGCCGGCAAAGCCAGGTTTTGACGGCGTTTTGGAAGGCCTGGAGAGAGGTGAGGGTCCGAATCCCTGCGGGGAGTTCATTCCAGAGGGCCGGAGCTGCCACAGAGAAGGCCCTCCCCCGGGTAGTAGCCAGATGGCATTGGCTAGTAGATGAAACCCGGAGGAGGCCAGCCCTGTGAGATCTAATGGGTCTGTGGGAGGTAATTGGCAGCAGGCGGTCTCTCAAGTACCCAGATCTAATACCATGAAGGGCTTTATAAGTTATGACTAGCACCTTGAAGCGTATCCGGAGACTGATCAGTAACCAGTGCAGCTCGCGGAGGATAGGTGTAACTTGGGTATACCGAGGTGCACCCACAATCGCTCGCGCGATAGAGAGCTTGAGAGATTGAGAGAGAGATTGAGAGAGAGATAGAGAGATTGAGAGGGAGATTGAAATTGAAAGAGATTGAGAGACAGATTGAGAGATAGAAAGAGAGAGATTGAGATTGAGAGAGAGAGAGAGAGAGAGAGAGAGAGATTGAGAGAGAGAGAGAGAGAGAGAGAGAGAGAGATTGAGATTGAGATTGAGAGAGAGAGAGAGAGAGAGAGATTGAGATTGAGAGAGATTGAGAGAGATTGGAAGATTGAGAGAGAGAGAGAGAGAGAGAGAGAGAGATTGAGAGAGAGAGAGAGAGAGAGAGATTGAGAGAGAGAGAGAGAGAGAGGAGAGAGATTGAGAGAGAGAGAGAGAGAGAGAGAGATTGAGAGAGAGAGAGAGAGAGAGAGATTGAGATTGAGAGAGAGTGAGAGAGATTGGAAGATTGAGAGAGAGAGGAGAGAGAGATTGAGAGAGAGAGAGAGAGAGAGAGAGAGAGAGATTGAGAGAGAGAGAGAGATTGAGAGAGAGAGAGAGATTGAGAGAGAGAGAGAGAGAGAGAGAGAGAGAGAGATTGAGAGAGAGAGAGAGAGAGAGATTGAGATTGAGAGAGAGAGAGAGAGAGAGAGATTGAGATTGAGAGAGATTGAGAGAGATTGAGAGAGATTGGAAGATTGAGAGAGAGAGAGAGAGAGAGAGAGAGAGAGATTGAGAGAGATTGTGAGAGAGATTGAGATTGAGATTGAGAGAGAGAGAGATTGAGAGAGAGATTGAGATTGAGAGAGATTGAAGAAAGATTGTGAGAGAGATTGAGAGAGATTGAAGAAAGATTGTGAGAGAGATTGAGAGAGAGATTTAGAGAGAGAGAGAATGAAAATGAAAATGAGAATGAATGAATTATGGATACTCCCTGCTTGTGTGTTTAAGCATATTTGGGGCTTTTCTCCAGAGCTAACAACGTGTGATACCTTGCCTTTTGTTAATTATCTCCGTCACGTCTCCTCCCACTGATTCAAGAGACAAATCAAGGTTGTTAAAATGGATCAGACTTCCAACTCCTCGGGGATTTTCTTTTTTAAAAAAAACCAGTTTGAGAGAGACGCTCGCTTTGTAAATAAAATCCGTTGGCAAATAGCCAACTTCTCCAGCGCGCCTCCTATTGGCTGGATCCCCCAGGATATGGGGAGGGCTAGGTGTCCCTCTCAAATGGACTTCTGCTGATTTATGTCTGAATTTAATTAAAATAAAAGTGCAGCGAATGCAGCTGCCATTCTGACTTCCCTCCTCCGCTTGCATTTAATCATTCAATCACCTTGAAAAGGGCGGGCGACGTTTGGATCGGCTGTGTTCAGTGAGAAAGAAAGCAATTTTAAACTTCTCTTTTTTGTCAAGTTTTCTTTCAACACGGACTCCCTTTTGAAGGGCCCCCATGAAGCGGTCCACTTGGAACAGCTAAAGAAGAAACTGTTGGTGGGGGCCCCAAATGACAAAATTAAGGCCTGTCTCTTTAAGGATTTTCACTCCTTATAGAATCATAGAACCATAAGCTAGAAAGGATCTTGGAGGTCTTCTAGTCGAACCCCCTGTAGTGGCCCACTAGTGGCCAGCAGAGATGGCAGCAGATTCAGAGAGTGAGGAAGCTGGGGAGGAACATGGGCCAGTCCTGGAGTCTGGGGAAGGCTTGGATGAGGGCTCTGTGTCGGAGGGAGAGAGGGAGCCAGGGCCATCTGACAGTTATCAGCTGCCTTCGGAGTCAGACATCAGTGAGGCAGAGGAACAGCTGGAGCCTGTTCCCAGTGTGCGCATACGCAGAGTGGCCAGACGAAGGGAACAGCTAAAGAACAGGGGTTGACCTGGGAGGAAGGCCACAGGTGGACGATGAATGGCCAGAGGAAATAAAAGAAGAGCGAAAGGGGAGTGGAGTTTGCAGGAGGCAATTAGTTCCCTTCATTGGTTCGTGACTCTCTGAGACTCCTTGCCAAGTTTTGCAGATCTCGGCCTGGCAGCTCTCCAAGCCAGATAAGGTCTGTGACCGTAAATCCTCCCTTGAAAAACTTTGCTGGATGTGAATGAGCAGAATTCACAGCCAATTAATAAAAGGGGTTTTTGTTGGGACCAGGAGTTTGCTTCAGGCTCTTGGGAAGCCTCAATGACTCTCAGAAAGAGCGCGAACGACCAGATGACGGCAATAAATCCTTCCACCCTCCACTCTTTAAGCAGAACTGAAGAAGCTTCTCAAATGAAAAGTGAAATGTCTTTAAAAAAAAAAACCAAAGAAGGCAAGGAATATAAATCCTTCTACCTTCCACCATTCAGTCAGAACCAAAGTAAGCTCCTTGGAGGAGAAGCGAAACATTTAATGTTCGCTTAACGACTCTGGTGTTTGCTTAACAGCCGCCATGTTTACTTAATGACAGTGGCGTTCACTTAACTACTGCCAAAAAAAAAGATCATAAAAATCAGGTGCGGTCACGTGACGATCTGTTTAACTATGGCCACAGCTTACAAATGTAGTCCCAGGGTCAATAATATGTTGTTAAGTGGAGGACTCACTGGCCTTACCAGGTGCCCCTCGACTAATTCACTCAGGAAGGCCTCCATCTTACCTTGTTCACAACCTTTTCGGGGGATTTCACCACTAGGTCAGGCTGCTTCCCTTTCTTCGATGGCGTCCTTTTTATTTTGGGCGAGTGGAATTTGTCCTTTAGCTTCATGGTGAACGAAGAGAGATGAGAACGCTGAGAATCTAGCAAAAAAAAGGGAGAAGAAAATCACGGTCAACAAATCGCAGTAGACAACCCCATGAACCACGCACGAATAGGCCAGGATGTGCCTGACATCGGGGAGCATCAAGGTTAAGCTTTATGACAACCACAATCCTACTCTTTTCACAACAAACTCCCCCTTAGAGTAGAATAATAGAATAGAATATACATTACATTACATTAGACTATAGAATAGAATAGAACAGAACAGAATAGAATAGAATAGAATATAGAATATGGAATAGAATATGGAATAGAATATGGAATAGAATATAGAATATGGAATAGAATATAGAATATGGAATAGAATATAGAATAGAATGTAGAATAGAATAGAATAGAATAGAATGAAGAGTAGAGTAGAATAATAAAATAGATTAGATTAGTTTAAATATAGAATAGAATAGAATAAAATAGAATATAGAATAGAATATGGGATATGGAATATGGAATAGAATATAGAATAGAATAGAATGAAGAGTAGAGTAGAATAATAGAATAGATTAAATTAGATTAGATTAGAATGTAGAATAGAATAAAATAGAATATAGAATAGAATATGGAATATGGAATAGAATAGAATGAAGAGTAGAGTAGAATAATAGAATAAATTAGATTAGATTAGATTAGAATGTAGAATAGAATAAAATAGAATATAGAATATGGAATATGGAATATAACATAGAATAGAATATGGAATATGGAATAGAATAGAATGAAGAGTAGAGTAGAATAATAGAATAGAATAGATTAGAATATAGAATAGAATATAATAAAATAGAATATAGAATATAGAATAGAATATAGAATATAGAATATGGAATATGGACAATGGAATAGAATATAGAATAGAATAGAATAGAATGAAGAGTAGAGTAGAATAAGAATAGATTAGATTAGAATATAGAATAGAATAAAATAGAATGTGGAATATAGAATAGAATAGAATAGAATTCTTTGTTGGCCAAGTGTGATTGGACACACAAGGAATTTGCTCTCAGTGGACATAAAGAAAAATAGAATAGAATACATTCATCAAGAATCATAAGATACAACACTTAGAGATAGTCATAGGTTACTAATAAGCAATCAAATCATACTAGTAAACAAACAAAACAATATAAAATTGTAAAGATACGAGCAACATGCTTATAGTCATAATTGGGAGGAGATAGAGACTAGGAAGGAAGAGAAGAAGAATAGCAATGCAGTCTTAGTGAATAGTTTGACTGTGTTGAGGGGATTATTTGTTTAGCAGAGTGATGGCATTTGGGGAAAAATTGTCCTTGTATCTAGTTCTTCTGGTGTGCAGGGCCGTATAGTGTCGTTTTGAGGGTAGGAGTTGAAACAATTGATGTCCAGGATGCGAGGGGTCTGTAGATATTTTCACAGCCCTCTTTTTGACTTGTGCAGTGTTACAGGTCCTCAATGGAAGGTAGATTGGTAGCCATTGTTTTTTTTCTGCAGTTCTAATTAACCGTGGAAGTCCGTGTCTGTCTTGTTGGGTTGCAGAGCCAAACCAGACAGTTATGGAGGTGCAGATGACAGACTCAATCATTCCTCTGTGGAACAGAATCAACAGCTCCTTGGGCAGTTTGAGCTTCCTGAGTTGGAAATCCAATCAGATCTCCCCTCTCTTCAACTCTTCCGGCTTTCCAGAAGTGAATTTCCAACATAGACATCAGTGGTGGGTTTCAAAAATTGTTGGAACCTACTCTGTGGGTGTGGCCTCCTTTGTGGGAGTGTCTTGCCACCCATGTGACCGGATGGGAGTGGCTTGCTGCCCATGTAACCGGATGGGAGTGGCTTGCTGCCCATGTGACCGGATATGAAATTATGAATTAGTACTTAGGTCGGTCCAAGTAGCTATTCAGAAGTTAGTGGTTAGAAGCCATCATAAAACAAGATATGGAATTAAAACCAGAAATATTTTGTTGGTTATTTGAAAGGGAGTATAATATATATTTAATTTTACACATGTTAGCAGCTGCTGGAATTGTGTTTGCACAATAGTGGAAAAACAGAGATATGTAAATGAATAAATATTACAATGTGCAGGAATAAATAAATTGACAATTAAAATCAAGAAGGCTTTGAATACTTTTTCACGTGGGATTGGTTTTAGCAATTGCCAACTAACGGAAACAGAAATTAGAAATCCAAAAGTATGAAAGAAAAGACCAATTATATAAGGAAAGGTCCCTAAAATGTATAAGGAAATATTACTAGATCATTATTAATGCGTAGATAACTGCGGGACATTACACACCCACCAGTGGTGGGTTTCGGAAATTTTTGGAACCTCTTCTGTAGGGGTGGCCTGCTTTCCGGGTCCACTGGTGGAACCTCTTCTAACCGGTTCAGTAGATTTGACGAACCGGTTCTACCGAACTGGTGCGAACTGGTAGGAACCCACCTCTGATACACATGGTGTGTGTCTGTGTGTGTGTGTGTGTGTGTGTGTGTGTGTGGCACACACAGATGGAAATCTTGCTAATTGTGTCCATTTGGCTAAAGGCTGCCTTGCCCAGCTGCCTTTACACAATCTCCGAGGGTTTGAGTCACGGCCTTCCCTAGGATCTAAAGTTTGCTTCGCCCAGAGCCAACACCGGCTTCAAATCTCAGGAAAGGATGGGTGGAAAATCAGCTGGTGATTTCCAGAGAAAAGGACTGGGGGGTATGGAGGGGCGGAAGTGAGGGGAGAAAGAGAAGAGAAGGGATTTGAAAGCGTTTTGCCTCCGACCGCTGCCATCCATCATTTCTAGCTAACATTTTGATGTCTGGTTGAGTACAAATCTGTGGAATCCTTCCAGTAAGCAAGTTATGCCAGAACATTACGCCCATTGGAGGGAGGTTGCTGGGAAGTCACTGGATGAATTAATGGGCACAAGAGAAGGGGGAGGGAGGGAGGGAGGGGGGGAGGGAAAGAAGAAAAGGAAAGAGGGAGAGAAGAATCAGAGAAGGAAGGAAGGAAAGGGAAAACAAGGAAAAAGAAAGAAAAGAAAAAGAAAGAAGGGAATGGAAAGAAGGGTGAGAGAGAAGGAGAAAAGGAAAGAAAGATGAGAGAGAAAGAGAGAGAGAAAGAAGCTAAGAGAGAAATAAGGTGGGAGGGAGGGAAGGAAGGAAGGAAAAAAATAAGGAAAGAGAAAGAGAAGGGGAAAGGGAGGAGAAAAAAGAAAAAAGAAAGGAGAGAGAGAAAAAAGAGATCAGAGAAATGAATGAAAATGAATGAATGAATGAATGAATGAATGAAGGAAGGAAGGAAGGAAGGAAGGAAGGAAGGAAATTCAACAACGTCATCCCCCTAAGGATTAAGGTTTGAATTAATAATAAATTGTCTGGGCTGGCAATCGCATTGATTTCTGAAATTTATACACAGCTTCAAAAGGCCCAGGGGAACGTTTAAAGAAGAAAATTGACAACCTGTGGATCAGGAACACAAACTGAAAATTTTGTCAATATTCAGAATCCGATTGACAAGAGTTGGAAGGGACCTTGTAGATCATATAGCCCAACCCCCCTTGACCCAGTTCTTTTCACCTCTTTGGCCAAAAGAGGACCTTCTACAGGTTTAAGTCCTTGCCGTACAACCCACAACACAACCCAAAATTTATGTTGCTAAGGGAGACATTTCTTCATTGGATTGTGCCCCGTTCTACGACCTTTCTTGCTGCAGTTGTTACGTGAATCACTGCAGTTGTCAAGGTAGAAACATGGTTGTGAAGAGATTCCGGCTTTCCCCATTGTCAGAAGGTCGCAAACAGAGATCAAACGACCCCGGGATATTGCAACCGTCGTAAATACGAGTCAGTTGCCAAGTGTTTGAACTAAGAGTAGAACAAGAAGCAATGGGTGGAAACTAATCAAGGAGAGAAGCAACTTAGAACTAAGGAGAAACTTCCTGACAGTGAGAACAATTAACCAGTGGAACAACTTGCCTCCAGAAGGTGTGAATGCCCGAACACTGGAAGTCTTTCAGAAGACGTTGGATAGCCATTTGTCTGAAATGGTATAGGGCAGTGTTTCTCAACCTTGGCAACTTGAAGATGTCTGGACTTCAACTCCCAGAATTCCCCAGCCAGCATTCGCTGGCTGGGGAATTCTGGGAGTTGAAGTCCAGACATCTTCAAGTAGCCAAGGTTGAGAAACACTGGTATAGGGTTTCCTGCCTAGGCAGGGGGTTGGCTAGAAGACCTCCAAGGTCCCTTCCAACTCTTCTATTGTATTGTGACCACGATTAAGTGTGATAAACGATCCTAAATCACTTTTTTTTCAGTGCCATCATAACTTTAAGCAGTCATGAATGATCACCATCAGCCTGGCTGTTAAGCATAATTTATATTTATGGATTCATAAAACACGTTTCTACGGCTTTCCAAACTCCAGTTATCGCAATATCAAAAATAAATAAATAAATAGAGACAAAGAGTCCTCCAGAACATTCTGGAAATGTTTTGTCTATTTTCTTTTTGTGGCAAAAAAGGCTGGTGGCTTTCAAACAAATCTTTAAAAGAAAACATTTTAACTTTTGAGGGTTTATAACGTAGATTGTATGGATTTCCTGCCTGGAATGAATAGGAAATTATACTGTCATCTGAGGAGAATGAGGTTGTGGAGATCATGGAAAGGTCAATTGGATTGTTCATCTCAGGCCTTTTAATGGGTTGGACCACATGTTGAAAATGCTTGAGGGGACGTGGTGAACCTCATTGGAAGTTCTGCTTTGATTTCTGGAGCTTGAAGCTAATCTGGGAGGTCAAAGAAGGTAACCATGGGCTACATTGACCATCAAGTGACCCAAAGAAGGCAACCATGGACTACATTGACCATCAAGTGACCCAAAGAAGGCAACCATAGGCTACATTGACCATCAAGTGACCCAAAGAAGGCAACTGTGGGCTACATTGACCATCAAGTGACCCAAAGAAGGCAACCATAGGCTACATTGACCATCAAGTGACCCAAAGAAGGCAACCATGGGCTACATTGACCATCAAGTGACCCAAAGAAGGCAACCATGGGCTACATTGACTATCAAGTGATCCAAAGAAGGCAACCATAGGCTACATTGACCATCAGGTCACCCAGAGAAGGCAACCATGGGCTACATTGACCATCAAGTGACCCAAAGAAGGCAACCATGGGCTACATTGACCATCAAGTGACCCAAAGAAGGCAACCATGGACTACATTGACCATCAAGTGACCCAAAGAAGGCAACCATGGGCTACATTGACCATCAAGTGACCCAAAGAAGGCAACCATAGGCTACATTGACCATCAGGTCACCCAGAGAAGGCAACCATGGGCTACATTGACCATCAAGTGAGCAGGAATCAAGATCAACTTGAAAGAAATATGAAAGAGGGTGTTGATTTGTTCTCCATAGCGCCCGAGGGCAAGATAAGAAGCAACGGATGATGGAAGCTCATCAGAGGGGACACCTAACTTTGAAATGTGGAGAAATTTCCTATCAGTGAGGACTAATCATCTGTGGAATGGCTTGACTCCAGAAGTGATAGGTGCTCCAACACTGGAGAAGAAGAGTTTGGGCAGCCATTTGTCTGGGATAATGTAAGGCAGGAGGTTGGACTAGAAGACCTTGAAGGTTCCTTCCAGATTGTAAGAGATTATATGATCTCTTGAACTCATATGATGAAGGGGTGAGGGAGATAGGTATGTCTAGTCCAGGGGTTGGCAAGCTGTGGCTCTGGAGCCGCATGTGGCTCTTTCATCCCTCTGCTGCCGCTCCCTGTTATTGGTCGGCTCCACAATTGATAGGGCTTTGGGTTAGGACAGGTAGAGGAAAAAGGATGCCACACTCTTTCAGCCCTGTTGCTTCTTGAAATGAATTAAGTAAGTAAGTACGTAGGGGGGGAGGGAGGAAGGAAAAAGAAGGGAGAGAGAGAGAGAGAAGTGGAAAGGAGAGGAAAAAAGGGAAAAGAAGGGAGGGAGGGGAGGAGGGAGAAAAGTGGGAATGAAATATAAGGAAAGTGGGAATGAGAGGAAGAAAGGAAAAAGAAGGGAGGGAGAGAAGGAGGAAGGAGGGAGGGAGGAAGGAGGAAGGGAGGGAAGTGGGAATGAAATATAAGGAAAGTGGGAATGAGAGGAAGAAAGGAAAAAGAAGGGAGGGAGGGAAGGAGGAAGGAGGGAGGGAAGGAGGAAGGAGGGAGGGAAGGAGGAAGGAGGGAGGGAAGGAGGAAGGAGGGAGGGAAGGAGGAAGGAAGGGAAGTGGGAATGAAATGTAAGGAAAGTGGGAATGAGAGGAAGAAAGGAAAAAGAAGGGAGGGAGGGAGGAGGAAGGAAGTGGGAAGGAGAGGAAGGAAGGTGATGGAAATGTGAGTTAAGTGGGAATGAGAGAAGGAAGGAAGGAAAGAAAGAAGGAAGGAAGAATGGAAGGGGATCAGAATGAGAAGGAGGGAGGAACGAAGGAAGATAGTTCAAAGATATGGAAAAGAAGTCAAACTAAGCAACTGACACCAGGAATGCTTTGCCTGGAGCCATGAAGATGGACTGGGTGATGTGATCAACATCTGAAGGGCCATCATCATCTCGGAGTGAAACCAGGCTGATGGAAAACATCAGCCTTTCAATCAGCATGTATCCCAAGTGTGTCCTCTGGGGAACGTCTGACTGAGAAGCAAAGGTAAACCACAGAAGATGACGCAGGTACTTAAGAATGAAGAGCCTCCAGGGGTTTGGAGAACAAGCACCAGCTTGGAGAGACACACCTTCCCGAAAACTTGAAAAGCAACGCCTGGAGCTGAATCTTGTTAAGAATCTGGGCCTGGCTAGTCTAGGGAAGAGAAGGACCAGGGGAGACAGGAGAGCAGCCTTCCAATATTTGAGGGGCTGCCGCAGAGAGGAGGGAGTCAAGCTATTCTCCAAAGCATCTGAAGGCCAGACAAGGAATAATAGATGGAAACTGACCAAGGAGAGATTCAACCTAGAAATAAGGAGGAACTTTCTGACAATGAGAACAATCAACCCATGGAACAGAAGTTGCCTTCAGAAGTTATGGGAGCTTCATCACAGAGCAACAAGGATGATTAGGAGACTGGAGGCTAAAACGTACGATGAACGGTTGCAGGAACTGGGCCTGGCTGGTCTAGTGAAGAGAAGGACCAGGGGAGACAGGAGAGCAGCCTTCCAATATTTGAGGGGCTGCCACAGAGAAGAGGGGGGGTCAAGCTATTCTCCAAGGCACTCAAAGGCCAGACAAGGAATAATGGATGGAAACTGACCAAGGACAGATTCAACCTAAAAAAAAGGAGAATTTTTTTTCTGACAGTGAGAACAATCAACCTATGGAACAGAAGTTGCCTTCAAAAGTTGTGGGAGCTTCATCCCTGGAAGCTTTCAAGAAGAGACTGACAGAAATGGTGTAAGGTCTCCTGAGCCGAGGTGGCGCAGTGGTTAAATGCAGCACTGCAGGCTACTGCTAGATCAGCAGTTCAGCGGTTCAAATCTCACCGGCTCAGGGTTTGACTCAGCCTTCCATCCTTCCGAGGTGGGTAAAATGAGGACCCGGATTGTTGGGGCAATATGCTGACTCTCTGTAAACCGCTTAGAGAGGCCTGAAAGGCCTATGAAGCGGTATATAAGTCTACTGCTATTGCTATTGCTATTGCTTGGGCGAGGTGGGGGTTGGACTAGATGACCTACAAGGTCCCTTCCAACGCTTGTGATTCTGTAAGAATCGGTCCACATCCACCGGAGATTTGGGGGGGGAGGGTAAAGGAACAGAAGACAGGAAGGAAGGAAAGGATCTAGGCTCCGTTGCGCTTTTTGAAGTCGGATCACATTCTCCGCTTCGGAGGACTCTTCATTGTCTTGGAAAACAAAGCCTTGATGTCACGATCTGGGATTTCTATAATGAAGCCCACTGTTGCCAGGGGCTGTTTACCTGTCGCCGAGGCAACGGGGGTGATGTCATCGGTCCCTTTGAATGGAAAAACACACACACACACACACACACACACACGGTGGGGAGGAGGGGAGGAAGAGCAGCTTTGGAGAAGATCAAACTGCATCCTATCCAAGTGCTCCTCAAGAGTCCTCCGGGGAGATCCTGATTATCGGTTTAAGGAAGCCTTACTCCAAAGTGGGATGTTGCTTCGGCATATCTCCGCTGGCAAATGGAGGCCGGGGGGGGAGAAAGGTGGTGCAACTACAGGGATGGGCTGTTGCCAGCATTCGTGCCGTTTTGCTTCGGGCAAACTTTCAATTGAAACATTTAAATTTAAATCCCGCGGACCTCTGATATAATCTGCCTAATGCAGTGTTTCTCAACCTTGGCACTTGAAGATGTCCGGACTTCAACTCCCAGAATTCCCCAGCCAGCATTCGCTGGCTGGGGAATTCTGGGAGTTGAAGTCCGGACATCTTCAAGTTGCCAAGGTTGAGAAACACTGGCCTAATGACTGCCTGGGTGGGCGTGGCTGGGTGGTCATGGGAGTGAGTGGGCGTGGCCAACTCTAGGTCACTCAGATCGAGGGGCGCCTCTGCCAGCCTCTGCTCGCCACTCCTCGCCTGCCCGCCCGGGCTGCTTTGGTGCCCCCAACAGGAAGCAGTTGCTCGAGCTGAGCAGCCACCAGGAGAAAGGTTCCACCACAAAACCGTGTTCGACTAAACCGCGCTCGACTAAACCGCGTAGCTGACGTCATCAACAGCGCGACAACAGCGCGGAGACAGAAGCACGCTGTAAACGCTAAACCTAAAATTAACCCCTAAACCTAAACCTAACCCCCCTAAACATAATCCTAAACCTAACCCTAAACCTAACCTTTAACCTAACCCTAAACCTAACCCTAAACCTAACCCTTAACCTAACCCTAAACCTAACCCTAACCCTTAACCTAACCCTAACCTAACCCTTAACCTAACCCTAAACCTAACCCTAAACCTAACCCTAACCTTAAGTTGAATCGGCTTACTTTCAAAGCACTATTTAAAGCGCCCTTCTTTCTCCGCGCTCGCTGTTGTTGCCCTGTTGATGACGTCAGCGACGCGGTTTAATCGGGCGCGGATTAGTCGAGCGCAGTTTTGTCGTGCCACGCAGGAGAAAGAGTTGGCAAAACAGCTCAGTTCAAATTGGATCTGACCGAGAAGGAGGCTCAGCAGAAGCACCTCACTGAGGACTAGGAGCATGGGCTTTCCAAGCAGAGGGAAGACCTGCGGGAGTGCAAGGCCAGGTGCCGGCACCTGGAGGCTCAGCGAGCTGAGATGGTCAGCCAGTTCCAGGCCGTGATGCAAGTCCCACTGGAACGAGGCCCTCCGGTTCTTTGCCACCAGCAGCCTTCCCTCCAGCCTTCGCCCAAGCCCCCCACCAGGAGGCTGAAGGAGACCCCAAGCCTGAATTTCTGACCCCCTCTGACCCCCACAAAAAGACCCCAAAGTGGGAGACTCTCTGCAGCAACACAAGCGTTCATTGCACGTATCCCTCCCAGGTGTCGTAGTTTGAGGACCCTGGATTAGTGCAATATCAAAAATGCAAATAATTTTTCTGCAGACCACCAGCTCTAGATCAGGGCTCTCCAAACTTAACAACTTTTAGACTTGCGGACTTCAACTCCCATGTTGGTTGGGGAATTCTGGGAGTTGAAGTCCACAGGTTTGGAGGCCCCTGCTGTAGTCTAGATGAATACATGGATGGATATCAACGTTGACAATCCTCTGCAATGGTCCTCATGGCTGGGAAACTTTAGGACACTTGAAGGTCCTCTTCTGGAGAACCTCCACAAAGTAGATCACTGCCGAGACACCAGCCTGGTTCCCATTTTTATGACTCTCTGCATCAGATAAAATGCATTGATGGAATCTGGGCCATTGAAAATAGCAATAGCAATAGCAGTTAGACTTATATACCGCTTCATAGGGCTTTCAGACCTCTCTAAGCGGTTTACAGAGTCAGCATATTGCCCCCAACAACAATCCGGCTCCTCATTTTACCCACCTCGGAAGGATGGAAGGCTGAGTCAACCCTGAGCCGGTGAGATTTGAACCGCCGAATTGCAACTAGCAGTCAGCTGAAGTGGCCTGCAGTACTGCACTCTAACCACTGCACTACCTCGGCTCTTGTAAGCTTACATGAGATGTCTGGACAAGTTGCTATGGAGAAACAGGATGTTGGAATTGATGGAGCAGTGACTGAGAGAGGGATCTTGGAGTCTTAGTGGACAACCGATCAAATATGAGCCAGCAGTGTGTGGTGGCAGCCAAAGAAGCCAACGCAATCCTAAATTGCATTAAGGGAGAGGTAAAATCAAGATCAAGAGAGATACTAATACCACTATTGCTACTCTATAAAGCCCTAGTAAGACCACAGCTAGAGGACTGCATCCAGTTTTGGTCACCACACTATAAAAAAGATGTTGAGACTCTAGAAAAAATACAGAGAAGAGCAACCAAGATGATTAGGGGGTTGGAGACTAAAACAGATGAAGAACGGTTTGCAGGAACTGGGCATGGCTAGTCTAGTGAAGAGAAGGACCACTGAAGATACAACAGCAGTGTTCCAATATTTGAGGGGCTGCCACAGAGATGAGGGGGCCAAGCTATTTTCCCAAAGGCCAGACAAGGAATAATGGATGGAAACTGACCAAGGAGAGATTCAACCTGGAAATAAGGAGAACATTTTCTGATAGTGAGAACAATCAACCCATGGAACAGAAGTTGCCTTCAGAAGTTGTGGGAGCTTCATCCCTGGAAGCTTTCAAGAAGAGACTGGGCTGCTATCTGTCAGAAATGGTGTAGGGTCTCCTGCTTGGGTGGGGGGTTGGACTAGATGACCTATAAGGTCCCTTCCAACTCTGATAATCTGTAATCTGATCTAAAGCACTACGCAAACCAGAATTCTTGAACAAGAGGATCTGGTCACCGGAGCTTAGCATGTCCCTTTCCGCACGATTGTACGAAGGAGCCCAAGTTGCCCGGCCATGAGGATTTGTTCATACTCCTGTTAGGCTAGAAGAAGTCAGCCACGGTTAAGAAGAAATTTAGCCCACAATCTGATTTCGGAATGCAAATTAAGATTTACTGTTCTGTTACTGTCTCTCTCCATTGAGTGTGGTTGAACATTAAATCACTCCTGATGGGAACACAACATAACTCACCATCTAAGGAGGTTGTATGTTGTCCCCTTCCCATATTTGGGTGGTGTGCTTGGAACTGGTAAGTCATTTGGAAACACTGGGAGGAGAAGGCGGAGGAGGAGGAGGAGGAGGAGGAGGAGGAGGAGGGGAGGAGGACTTCTATAGCCTGTAAGATGACTTCTTTGGTCTCCCGAGACTGATATCACCTGCCCATGTGAGTCCTTCAACAAAGATTATACTGGTTGGCGATACAACAGCTTCCCACCGATCCCATGGAGGAGCAGTTGAATGTCACAAATTACTACACAAGCTACTACAACGCTAACGGAGACGTGGTGGAAGAAGAGGAAAGTTTGTGCATGTACTATGAAGGTCACTACCTCCCCTGCACAATGATTGAGAAATAGGTGCGTGCCAATCCAGATGCAGGGTCTTGACCTGAAATCACTCAGGTGGTTTTAATGCCTGAGCTGGGACTAGAATTCACCGTCTCCTGGTGATTAGTCACCCAAGAAGCTTCCATGTAGATGTGGAGACTCTAGAAAGAGTGCAGAGAAGAGCAACAAAGAGGATGAGGGGACTGGAGGCTAAAACCTATGAAGAACAGTTGTAGGAATGGGATATGTCTCATATGATGAAAAGAAGGACCAGGGGAGACATGATAGCAGTCTTCCAATGTTTGAGGGGCTGTCATATAGAAGAGGAGGTCAACCTATTCTTCATCTGAAGGCAGGACAAGAAGCACCTGGAACTAAGAAGAAATTTCCTGATAGTGAGAACAATAAATGAGTGGAACAACTTGCCTCCAGAGGTTGTGGGTGCTCCAACACAGGAGGTTTTTAAAGAAACCAGGAGAAGTCTTCCCCATTAATATACCACTGACAATAAATGTTCTTCTGGTGAGGGAGCGAAGAGAGAAGAAACCCAAGAAGATACAATAGTTGTCTTCAACCATCTAGAAGATTGTCATGGAGAAGACAAGGCGAATTGTTCAGTGCCACTGGGGAAGACCGAAGAAAAGAAAAGAAGAGGAGCTTCGATTACAAAGAGGTCCATTTTGGTGGAACATCTGGAGAAGTTTCTTAATGATAAGAGCCGTTCAGCAATGGACCAGACCGTACTAGAAGAGGGTGGGCTCTCCTTTTGGCCAGAAGCACTTCAAATGAAGCTGAGTCAAGGATACTGCAATAGTCCACTCTTGAACCTGGCAGGGAGACGGAATAGATCAGGAGTCGGTAATTGTCAGGGCTCCGGAGCTGCATGTGGCTCTTTCATCCCTCTGCTGTGGCTCACTGCCACTCAAAATATGCGTCACCACCGCCAAGGTGAGACACCCGCCAGCACGGGATTTATTGAGCTTTTTGACCCCCAGTGGGCCAACCATGGATAAATCCATGTTTTAGAAGAAAACAGAACATTTAATTCAACTACATAGGGTAGTTTTGTGGCCGCTCGGGATAATAGTCAGGCACGAGAAGGGTTTTGTGGCTCCCCATGGGAAACGGGTCCAAATTGGCTTTTGAATGTTCAGGTGCTGACTCCGGACTAGGTTTCATTTTCCCAAACTTGGGACTTTAAGATGGGTGGACTTCAACTCCAGAATCCTCAGCCAGAATACTGGGAAGTCGCACTCCACTCCCCTTTGAAAACCACTTCCCCACATGGTTTCCAAGCTCTATCTCAAGGCTTCTGTTGCAACATCCTTCCAAATCTATATTTTTCTCTGTTTCTCTGCTTTGTAGACTAAAATAAACGACAGTCTGTGGCAATCTTGTGGCCTCCAGACAAATCAGCAACCCATTAGCCATCGGTAACTGACTGAGTAATGCTTTCTTTGGAAGCAGAGTTAGCAGGTCATTAACTAACATACCAACACAACACACAAAATAAACTACCATATTTTTCGGAGTATAAGACACACCAAGATTTTGAAGAGGCAAATTAAAAAAAAAGTTTTGCACTCTGCAGACCTCCCAAACGGCCCATTTTTCGTGAAAACAGGCCCATTTTCCTGGTCACAAAAAGGGGATGCATAGCCTTTAGGAGGCTTCCAGAGTGCTCCTGGGGGACCAAAACCAACAAAAAATATCCTGTTTTTTTTTCGCTCATTTTCTGCCCTCCCCAGCCCCCAGGAGCACTCTGGAAGCCTCCTAAAGGCTATGCATGGCCATTTTTTTCAAAGGGGGAGGGGTTTCAGGAGGCCAAAAATGCTGTATTCGGTGTAATAGCAATATAGCAGTAGACTTATATACCGCTTCATAGGCCTTTCAGGCCTCTCTAAGCAGTTACAGAGAGTCAGCATATTGCCCCCAACAATCTGGGTCCTCAATTTTACCCACCTCGGAAGGATGGAATGCTGAGTCAACCCTGAGCCGGTGAGATTTGAACCGCTGACCTGCTGATCTAGCAGTAGCCTGCAGTGCTGCATTTAACCACTGCGCCACCTTGGCTCTTGTGTAAAGACGCACCCAGATTTTCACCCTCTTTTTAAAGGGAAAAGGTGCATCTTATACTCCGAAAACACGGTATTAAATGTAAACCAAGCGGGAAGAACTCCATAAAACTCCATAAAGGTGAATACAATGTCCTCAGGTTAAACCATCCCATGGATGAAGGCACCGAGATATCGTATTTGGAATTGGGGAAAGATTTAAAAACCAAGTTCGGATACATAGTCAAACAATGCGTGCAGTACTGCAGGCCACTTCAGCTGACTGCTAGTTCAGCAATTCAGCGGTTCAAATCTCACCAGCTCAGGGTTGACTCAGCCTTCACATCCTTCCGAGGTGGGTAAAAATGAGGACCCAGATTGTGGGGGCGATATGCTGACTCTGTAAACCGCTTAGAGAGGGCTGAAAGCCCTATGAAGCGGTATATAAGTCTAACTGCTATTACTATTGCTATTGGCAGGATGAAGAAGCTTTTTGGATGAGAAACGAAACGTCTTCAAAAGAAAAGAAAAAAACAAGAAAGTCCAGTTGCCTCCTGAAAAAGCACCTTTGGGACAACTGTGAACCTGGATGACTGGGGGCCTCTACAGACTTTTAAGTCATAGTAGAGTGATTTAGTCCCAAGAGAATCAGACACCAAAAATGGTGAAGGTCTCAAGCTTTCCTCTCAGATGATCTTCACTATGTCTCTCACATCACGGACACGCATCTGTACCCTTATTTGAGAACAGCAAGTAGTGTAGTGTAGAGTAGAGTAGAGTAGAGTATGAATAAGGTAAAGTAGAGTAGAGAATGAATAAAGAAGAGTGGAATAGTATGAATAGAGGAGAGGAGATCAGAGATGAATAGAATAGAATAGAGTAGTGTAGAGTATGAATAGAGTAGAGTTGTGTATAGTTGAGTAGAGAATGAAATGAGTACAGTAGAATAGAGAATGAATAGAATAGAGAATGAATAGAGTAAAGAATGAATAAAGTAGAGAATGAATAGAATAGAGAATGAGTAGAGTAGAGTATGAATAAGGTAGAGTAGAGAATGAATAAAGTAGAGTAGAGTAGAATAGAGGAGAGGAGATCAGAGAATGAATAGAATAGAATAGTAGTGTAAGTATGAATAGAGTTGTGTATAGTCGAGTAGAGAATGAATAGATACAGTAGAGTAGAATAGAGAATGAATAGAGTAAAGATGAATCAAGTAGGAATGAATAGAGAATGAGTAGGGTAGGGTAGGGTAGGGTAGGGTAGAGTAGCGTAGAGTAGAGTAGAGTAGAGTAGAGTAGAGTAGAGTAGAGTAGAGTAGAGTAGAGTAGAGTAGAAGAGTTGGAAGGGACCTTGAAGGTCTGTTAGTCCAGCCCCCTGCTCCAGCAGGAAACTTTATACCATTTCAGACAAAAGAGGATTCCCTTTTTTAAGACCCTGTAATCTCTTAATTCGGGATCGAGTTGGAGCAACTGGATGGAGCTGAGAATTGCTGGTTGGATGCCCTTCCTGAGTCTATTCAGAGTTCACAGCAGATTTTTTTTTCTTTGAGCTCTAGGAGCTACCTAGGATTGAATTCTCAACTTCCGCGTGGGAAGCGAGTGTCTTCACCACTAGGCCATCAAGCCGGCTCGTTGTTAAGTCAAGTACTACCTATATATAATTCCTAGAGTCCATCCATCCCCACCTGGGGGTTCACTGCTCTGAACACCCTAAGAAAAAATGATCTAAAGTAACATTCTCTTGCAAATCAAATCTCGTCTGGCGCTCTAAGAAAGTCACGAAAAGCTCACCTTCAAGTTGCTGAACAAAACTTTCCCTAATGGCCATAAAACATTTTTAGGAATACCTGAAGAAAAGATACTACAAGCATGAAAACAGGAAAAGAAAAAGTGGGAGAAAGGGGGAGAAAAGAAAATGATTGAAAGTGGAATTCGTGAGAGCCACAAAAAAAGAGGAAGAATGGGAAAACAAGTTTGGATTCGTAGATTAAAGGATAGTAGTATGATTGGTATCGTTATGCAACAAATTAAGAAATGAAAGTATAGTACATTGTTAATTATAGAAAAAAATGGGAAGAATGCTCTCTATGTCAAAACGTAACTAGAGGATCTATATTTATAGTAAGCAGACCAATCGAGAAATATGAAATGATAATTTTGGTGCAATTTTTGAAGGGGCAATTGAAGAGATTGTTTACATCCTAAGAAAAAAAATGAGTACTGAAAAATGGAAATAACGGAAGAAAATAATGTGGTGAAAGCGAAATCCAAGCTGTGACATAAATGGATATTACATCATGAGAGGAGGGTAAAAGGGAAGACCTTTGTTCTACAATATGTGTATAAAATAAATAAATAAAACATTGTTAAAATCGTAATCCGTTCAGGGAAGTTGCTCGCTAAAAACTCCAAAGACCTTTTTAAAAGAGAGAGAGAAAAGATAAGAAAAGAGAGAGAAAGAGAGAGAGAGAGAGAGTGAAGAGAGAGAAGGTAGAAAGAGAGAGAGAGAGAGCAAGAGAGAGAGAAGAGAGAGAAAGAGGACGGGAGAGAGAGAAGATAGAAAGAGAGAGAGAGAGAGAAAGAGAGAGAGAAAGAGAGAGGAAAGAGAAAAGAAAGAGAGAAAGAGAGACGATGAGAAGATAGAAAGAGAGAAAGAGAGGGAGAGAGAGAAAGAGAGAGAGGGAGAGAGAGAGAGAAAGAGAGAGAGAGAAGGAGAGAAAGAAAAGGAGAGAAAAAAAAGACATGAGAGTGAGAGATAAAAGAGAAACAGGGAGAGGGAGAAACTGTGAAAGGCAGAATGCTTATCCTTAAGAAATTCTTCGCCTCGAATTCACAAAACAATCCCAAAAGCGACAGCTGTTGTGTGTCATTGCCAACCAGTCAAGGCGGGGGCCACTTCCGTTTGATGCTAAGGATGTTTTTTTTTTCCCCTCCTCTCTTTCTCTCTCTCTCTCTCTTTCTCTCCGCTTCCATTCAGCTCAAACTCACAGAACCAGCTGTTTGGGAAAAAAAAAAAAAAATCCGAAAGCGCTTCCAACTTCTTAAAAATAACACAAGGCAAAAGTTGTGGTTTGGGGAGGTGACGCCCTCCCCTTCAAACAATTCCCCCGCCTCCCAGCCAGTTTATAGTTCTCCCACTGGTCCTCCTCCCTTTCAAAGGGAGGATCTGGAGATCCACAAAAAGCAGCCGGCGAAGAATAAGGAAAAGGAAATGTTTTGGAAAAATTTCCCAGGCTGAGAAGACATCCTGAAATCTCTCCAAGCCGACGACGACGTGTATTTTTTTCAGGGGAGAAAAAGGCGACTTCCTCCCGCCTTGGCAGCCGGGAGAGAAATTTCCTGCCATTCATCGGTGGGACAACTTGCCTCCAGAAGTTGGGTTTATTGGATTTATAACCAAAGTTGTGGATGCTCCATCATTCCTGGAGGTTTTTCAAGAGGAAGCTGGACACTCACTGGTCCAGAATAGGATAGGGCAGGGGTCGGCAAACTTAAACACTCAAAGAGCCATTTGGACCCGTTTCTCACAGACAAGAAAACACCGGGAGCCACGACGGTCCTAACCGGAAGCCCCCTGTTCAATTCTGGAGCTGACCGGAAGTTCAGTTCCCCACCTGTAGAGTCTCCTCCTGGCGCGGCGTCCTTCTTCCTCTACCTGTCCTAACCGAAAGCTCTATCAATTGTGGAGATAACTGGAAAACCCTCCCCTTGCCATAGAAAACCAGCTGGTTTTCGGGTGTCCTTGTGTACACATGCGTGCTGGCTAGCTGGTCTTCTCGCATGCCAGAGCATGAGCCAAAGGCAACATGCACGTGCCTTTGCCCAGGTTCGCCTGGTGCACCAATTGCGACCCTACCTGGACCGGGAGGCCCTTCGGATAGTCACTCACGCCCTCGTCACCTCAAAGACTGGACTACTGTAACACGCTGTACATGGGGCATCCCTTGAAGAGTGTTCGAAGACTTCAGCTTGTCCAGAACGCAGCCGCGCGAGCGATCGTGGGTGCACCTCGGTACACCCACGTTACACCTATCCTCCGCGAGCTGCACTGGCTGCCCATTGGGCTCCGGACGCGCTTCAAGGTGCTAGTTGTTACTTTTAAAGCCCTACATGGTATCGGACCTGGGTACTTGAGAGACTGCCTGCTGCCAATTACCTCCCTAAGACCTATTAGATCCCACAGACTAGGCCTCCTCGAATTCCATCTGCCGGCCAATGTCGGCATGGAAACTCCCGGGGGGGGGGGCTTCTCTGTGGCTGCTCTGGCCCTATGGAACGATTCTCCCCGTTGAGATCCGGACCCTACTATCCTTCCGGCCTTCCGCAAAGCAACTAACACCTGGCTGTTCCGGCAGGCCTGGGGCTGAATTTTTCAGCCCCATCTGAGGTTACGACTGTTGCTCTATTTTAAATTGTCTGTCTTTTATTTTTATTTTGTATCCCCCTCCCCTCCAGATTGTTAGCCGCCCTGAGTCTCTCGGGAATAGGGCGGCATGCAAATTAAATAAAACCTCAAACCTCAAACATGCCTGTTTTTTTGATGGGTTTGGGCCATTTTTGGAGCGATTTTCAGGCCATTTTTAGGGTGTTTTCTGACGCTTCCGGCAACTCCAAAGACCAGCTGGCCGGTTCATATATGCACTCCGGAAACCAGAAGAGCAGCTGGTGATGGTGTGTGTGTGCCCACAGAGGGGGCTTTGCGTGCCACCTCTGGCATGCGTGTGCCATAGATTCACCAGCACAGAGACAGGGTCTCCTGCCTGAGTAGGGGGCTGGACTAGAAGACTACCAAAATACAAATAAATGAACTCAAGGGTCTCCAAAAGGATGTAAATGGCCAGCTGCCTGCAAAGAGTCTAAATCCTTCCATTTCCCCCACCGTCCAGTCAAGAGTGGAAGAATCTTCTTGGGTGAGAAGCGAAACGTCTTCAAAAGAAAAAGACAGAGATTCCAGGTGCTTCTTGGAAAAAAAAAACACCTTTGGGACGATGGAGGACTGAAATGCTCCACAGACACTTATCCAGATGTTTCCTCTGTGCTCAGGATGGAAAGTTGCAGCCCTAATCGCCCCAGAGGTCAACAGCTAGGTGAGACCGAGTGAAAACTGGAGGATATGCAGAGAACAAGTGAGCTCTTACAGAGCCAAGACAATCTAACAGCGAATCTCCAGTGTTCTGGAGTTAGCAGCGCAAACGTGGTGGCAACCCACAAAGGGAGTGTCATCAAAAAGGGAGTTTCTAGAAAGTCTGCCTCGTAGATCAGCAGGGAAGAGGCCCACACAACCCACGGAACCACAACTGGGGGAATGGGACACAAAATACCTCGAGGTGGGGAAGTTCCCCAAAACCCGTCTCAATCTTTGCAACGCAAAGTTATATAAAAGCCGGAATAATGGGTACAAAGTCATCAAGGAGCCTGCTTTGCCTAGTGGTTATGGCACCAGACTACAAACCAGAAATTGTGAGTTCTAGTCACCATGAAAGCCGGCTGGGTGACTTTGGGCCAATCACCAGGAGATGGGGAGTTCTAGTCTCGCCTTGGCTATGAAAGCAAGCAAGGTGAATTAGGGGAAATCTCCAGGAAATGGTGAGTTCTAGTGTCGCCTTGCTATGAAAGCCAGCTGGGTGAATTAGAGGCAATCACCAGGAGATGGGAGTTCTAGTCTCGCCTTGGCTATGAAAGCCAGCTGGGTGATTTTGGGCCAATCACCAGGAGATGGGAGTTCTAGTCTCGCCTTGGCTATGAAAGCCAGCTGGGTGACTTTGGGCCAATCACCAGGAGATGGGAGTTCTAGTCTCGCCTTGGCTATGAAAGCCAGCAGGATGACTTTGAACCAATCACCAGGAGATGGGAGTTCTAGTCTCGCCTTGGCTATGAAAGCCAGCTGGGTGAATTAGGGGAAATCTCTAGGAGATGGGAGTTCTAGTCTCGCCTTGGGTATGAAAGCCAGCTGGGTGAATTAGGGGCAATCACCAGGAGATGGGGAGTTCTAGTCTCGCCTTGGCTATGAAAGCCAGCAGGGTGAATTAGGGGAAATCTCCAGGAGATGGGGAGTTCTAGTCTCGCCTTGGCTATGAAAGCCAGGATATGGGAGTTCTAGTCTCGCCTTGGCTATGAAAGCCAGCAGGGTGAATTAGGGGTAATCACCAGGAGATGGGAGTTCTAGTCTCGCCTTGGCTATGAAAGCCAGCTGGGTGACTTTGGGCCAATCACCAGGAGATGGAGAGTTCTAGTCTCGCCTTGGCTATGAAAGCCAGCAGTGTGAATTAGGGGCAATCACCAGGAGATGGGAGTGCTAGTCTCCTCTTAGGCACAAAACCCAGCAGAGTGACTTTTGGGCAACACACAAACACATGCACAAAGGCACAACCTGTGTTTCTTCTGGAACAATACAAAAACAGAAAGGCACAGCTGAACAGCCTGTGCTGTGCAGCTTTAGCACCTCACATGAGCATCCCCGATGACAAATCTTGTTAATTTTCCAAGCATCTCTATAAACATCATTAACTGCTGATCCCTTAGTCATCATCCGTTTCCCTTCCTCACACTTGTTCTTACAAGCTTGCAAAATGTTTGCAAATACAGCTGTTCCCCTTACGACCCACAACGGAGCCCCAAATTTCTGTTGCTAAGCAAGACACTGGTAAAGTCAGCGTTGCCTTCTTTTTACGGCCTTTCTTGTGGCAGTTGTTAAGCCAGTAAAATGGTTAAGTCAGTGGTTCCCAAACTTGGCAACTTTAAGACTTGTGGACTTCAACTCCCAGAATTCTCCAGCCAGCAGAGCTTGGGAGTTGAAGTCCACAATTCTGGGAGTTGAAGTCCACAAGTCTTAAAGTTGCCAAGTTTGGGAACCACTGGGTTAAGTGAATCTGGATTCTCCATTGAGAATCCCGATTCACTCCACCGAGAATCCAGATTCTCCAGTGTTTGTCAGAGGCCAAAGTCACAAGTGTGAAAAGTGGTCAAACATCCCTTTTTCCAGGGATGTTGCCCCTTTAAACGGTCATTAAGTGAGATCTGCTGGGAATTCTACTTGAAATTTATAATAAAGAGAATGCATATTTAATCCTTCATGTATTAATGGTAGCTAGAATTGTATTTGCACAACACTGGAAAAGTGCAGAGATCCCTATTGATGAGAAGGTGATAAGGAAAATATTAGAATGTGCAGAAATGAACAGATTAACATTAGCAGTTAAAGAGAAAGAGCAAATTGAATATTATATGATTGGGAAGTATTTTACCAATGGTTGGAGAATTTAAAAAAAGGAGCTTGGAAATGAGAAACGCTAAAAATAAATAGAAAATATATTAAATAAGAGATATAAATAAGATAAAAAGTATCCGCATGTTCATGATGGGAATAATGATCTTTAATGTTGATATGCTATCATTACTAGAAGATATTAAGAAGAAAATGGAGAGTTTATAATGTTTAAATGCTTCATATATTATAATGCTAAGCTTAGGGAAATAATACAATACAAGAACAGAGTTGGAAGGGACCTTGGAGGTCTTCTAGTCCAGCCGCCTGCCTAGGCAGGAAACCCTATACCGTTTCAGACAGATGGCTATCCAACATCTTCTTAAAGATGTCCAGTGTTGGAGCATTCACAACTTCTGGAAGCAACTTCTGTTCCACTGATTAATTGTTCTGTCAGGAAATTTCTCCTTAATTCTAAGTTGCTTCTCTCCTTGATTAGTTTCCACCCATTGCTTCTTGTTCTACCCTCATAATGTTAATATGAATATGAAAGATGTGGCAAATGAGGAACAAGGTTGCAAAGAAATGTTTATACCCAGACGACACATTACATAAGGAAATATGGAATGTTTATTTTTGTAATTGAAAAATAATAAAATTCTTTATAACAAAATGATACAAAAGTGAGCTCTGGTAAACTGAGGGCTATTCACACAAGGTGGCTGTGGAGATGTAGATATAGATACGACTCGGATAATAAAAAGAAACACTTAAGAGGTGTCCCTAGAAAGACACTTAAACTGTCTGGCCATTTCAGGGAATGTTTGCTAAGCCTCGCTGCTGGCACGCCAACAAATAAAATCTCTTTTTAAATTCATGGTGGAATTTGGCTGCTACTGAAATGTAGCTTCCTTCTTCTCCCAAGCAGAAAAATAAATAAATTCTGGGAACGATGAAGACAGAGGTCATTGGGGGCTTCTGAAAGCCCCCCCACCAGGGCTTCCCATGCAAGTGACGGAGATGATACAGAATGACAGAGTGGGAAGGAACCTTGGAGGTCCTCTAGTCCAGCAGTCACCAACTGGTGGTCCATGGACCACTGGTGGCTCACCAAAAAAATTTCAGGGGTCTGCAGAAAATGATTTGCATTTTTTATATTGCAACTAAATCAGGGCCCTCAAACTACGGCCCCTGGGACGGATATGTGCAATGGATGCTTGTGTTGCTGCAGAGAGTCGCCCCCTTCGGGGGTCTTTTTGTGTGGGGTCAGAGGGGGGCAGGAATTTCAACTTGGGGTCTGCTTCGGCCTCCTGGTGGGGGGCTTTGGGCGAAGGCTGGAGGGAAGAGCAGCTGGTGGGGAAGAGCCGGAGGGCTCGTTCCAGTGGGATTGCATCATGGCCTGGAACTGGCCCGACCATCTCAGCCTGCTGAGCCTCCAGGCGCCGGCACCTGGCCTTGCACTCCAGCAGGTCTTCCCTCTGCTTGGAAAGCCCATGCTCCTAGTCCTCAGTGACTCCTTCTCTGCTGAGCCTCCTTCTCGGTCAGATCCCATTTGAGCTGAGCTGTTTGCTAACTCTTTCTCCTGGTGGCTGCTTAGCTCCAGCAAACTGCTTCCTGTTGGGGCTCTAAGGAGCCTGGGTGGGCAGGGTGAGGAGGGGCTGGGAGGGGGGGGGCGAGCCGAGCCAGCAAGTAGAGCCCATCGACATGAGTGACATTGACTTGGCCACGTCCACTCAATCACATGACACCTAGCCACCGTTGACCCGTCAAAACCTGCGGTCCACAAAAGCGCGATCGACGAAAGCGCGCATTTGACGTCATCACAGCACGACGAAAAAAATTAAAAATTGAAATAAAATTAAAATTAAAGCAAGCCGATTCACATAAAGGTAAGGGTTAGGTTTAGGGTTAGGGTTAGGTTAAGGGTTGGGGTTAGGTTTAGAGCGTTAGGGTTACGTTTAGCGTTAGGTTAAGGGTTAGCGTTAGGTTTAGCGTTAGGTTAATGGTTAGGTTAGGGTTAGTGGCCGCGGGATTTAAAATTATGAATTTAGCGGTCCCTGAGGTCCAAAAGGTTGGTGACCCCTGGACTAGTTCAACCCCCTGGTCAAGCAGGAGACTCTATGTACCCTTTCTGGACAATGGCTGTCCAATCTCTTATTGAAAACCTCCAGTGATGGACTAGCCAATACTTCTGGAGGCCAGTTGTTCCACTGATTAATTATTCCTACTGTCAGGAAATGTATCCTAGGTGCTTTTCTCCTTGGTTAGTTTCCATTCGTTGCTTCTTGTTCTGGTGCTTTGGAGAATAGGTTGTTTCCCCTCTTTAGAGGACATTAGGGGACTGGAGGGTAAAATGTATGAAGAACGGTTGCAGGAACTGGGCATGGCTAGTTTGGTAAAAATAAGGATTAGGGGAGACTTGATAGCAGTCTTCCAGTATCTCAGGGGCTGCCCCAAAGAAGAGGGAGTCAAGCTATTCTCCAAGAACCCAAAGGCAGGACAAGAAGCAATGGGTGGAAATTAATCAAGGAGAGAAGCAACTTAGAACAAAGGAGAAATTTCCTGAGAGTGAGAACAATTAATCAGTGGAACAACTTGCCTCCAGAAGTTGTGAATGCTCCAACACTGGAGGTTTTCAAGAAGATGTTGGATATCCAATTGGTCTGAAGTGGTGTAGGGTTTCCTGCCTAAGCAGGGGGTTGGACTAGAAGACCTCCAAGGTCCCTTCCAACTCTGCTATTCTTTTCTATACTTGGGGTATTAGTTCTAATCAAGGAACTACCAACTCAGACAAGGAAGCTAACAATAAACAACAGTCTAATCAAGGAAACCACCAAGTTTGCCCCCACTAACCCTGACAGGACAAGCTACTATTATATAAATTGAAAGCAAGCCCTACTCCCTTCTAGGACTGATGGTTTTTACCTAGTTTGGTAATGAAATGTCTAGAAGAAAAATAACCAAGCTCTATTCTACTCTATTCTATAATTCTATATCTATTCTATAATTCTATACTATTCTATACTATTCTATAATTCTATTCTCTCTGTCGCAGCCCCAATATCATGTCATCCCTAGTCCTTCTCTACTTAGACAAACAAAGAGATCTTCAAAGTTTGGGTAATCAAAGGATACCAGAAACAAGAAGGAAGGAAGACGACTTTAGGTGTGAATTTTCTCAGAAAGGACCACTAAGTGTTATGTTGGCATGAATGAGTAAATTCTTTCATTTTAATCTTGGTTGGCTTGGTAGGTCTGTGGGAGGCTGCCATCAACCCTGGCATAATAAATTATTGTAGTTGTCGTCATAAGATATTGGATGGTGTTTTAGTTTAATTTTATGTATTTAATTTGTATCCTGCCTTTATTAATTTTTACTTCAAGGTGGCAAAAGGGAGATTTGCCTTCTACCCCTGAAACAGCTTGTCTCCGTCTGGGAGGAAACATAAATAACATCGCTTAACGGTTTCCAATTCAAACTGAGGGCTCCATAAACCCAACCAGCTGATCGCTTTGCTGGTGGAAAAGGACAGAATGCCTTCTTTAAAAGCACTCAAAATCCCCAAAGCATCACTGTAGCAAAATAAAATAAAACAATTCCAATTTCAAGATAACAAAAAGTGGTCTACTCAGGTTACATCAATCTCTATTTTGGAGAGAGGGAGGGAGAGAGAGAAACAGAGAGAGAAAGAGAGAGGGAGGGGGGAGAAAGGGAGAAAGAGAGAGAAAAGACAGAGAGTGGGAAACAGAGAGAAAGAGAGTGGGAGAAACAGTGAAAGGATGAGAGAATGAGAGAAAGACAGAGGGGGAAAGAGTGATAGACACTGAGAGAAAAGAAAGAGAAAAGAGAGAAAGAGAGAGACAGAAAGAGAAACAGAAACACAGAAAAGAAAGGGAGAGAGAGAGAAGAAAGATAGAAAGGGAGAGAAAGAAGAAAGAGAAAGGACAGAGAATGAGAGATAAGAGAAAGAGGAAGAAACAGTGAAAGGGAGAAAGAGCGAAAGAGAGGGAGAGAAAAAAGAGTGAGAGACAGAGAAAGATGAGTGAGGCAGAAAGAGAAAGGGGAGAAATAAAAGGAGAGACAGAAAGGACAGATAATGAAAGATAGAGAAACAGAGAGGAAGAAACACTGAAAGGGAGAAAGAGAATAGAGGGAAAGAAAAAAGAGTGAGAGACAGAGAAAGAGAGAGAGTGAGAGGCAGAAAGAGAAAGGGAGGAGAAATAAAAGGAGAGACAGAAAGGACAGAGAGTGGGAGATAGAGAGAAACAGAGAGGAAGAAACACTGAAAGGGAGAATGAGAGAAAAAAGAGAGACAGAAAAAGAGAGATAGTGAGAGTCAGAAAGAGAAAGAGAGAGAGGGCGAGAGAGAAGAAAGAGAGAGAGAAGGATAGAAAGAGAAGAGAGAGATTTAAAACCCCTCTTCTCTATGACCTAGAATCCAAAGGGATTGTCCACAACCAGGTAATAAATTTAGAAATTGTTTCCAATTTCAGCTGTTTTGCATTCCGGCCTGCTCCAGCTGTCTCCTTCCATGGCTTTCCCCCCAGCTCCAAACGGGCCTTTTCATCCCCGACCTCGGAAGCATTCACAGATCACCTCCTTGGGCCCATAACCTAGGTGGAGGGAGGGGGTGCGTGGATTCCCTTGCTTTGAGATCAGATCCCAGGATTTCCCACACCAGCTGACCTTGTTGGTTCATACAAAAATGCCAACCATCAGCCACAGAAGAGAGCTAGTTCGTTGCTGGCTTCCCTGGGCAGCCCTGAGCCACGATGGGTTTAGCAAAACCAGAAGAATGGGACAGAGAGGGGACATTAGATAATCCCTCATTAACTCCCTGCCCTTTGAAGCAGCCACACGTTCATCCTTGTATGCTGAGCATTGCCCACTTGAAATATGGCAGGCAATTTTGGACGCCACAATCTGAAAAAGAGATGTGGAGACTCTAGAAAGAGGGCAGAGAAGAGTAACCGGGATGATGAGGGGGATTGGAGGCTCAAACACACACAATGAATGGTTGCAGGAACTGGGCATGGCTAGTCTAGAGAAGAGAAGACCAGGGGAGACAGGAGAGCAGCCTTCCAATATTGAGGGGCTGCCCAACCCACCCCCAATCAAGGGGAGATGCAACTTAGAACTAAGGAGAAATTTCCTGACAGTGAGAACAATTAATCGGTGGAACAACTTGCCTCCAGAAGGTTGTGAATGCTCCAACACTGGATGTTTTTCAGAATGATGTTGGATAGCCATTTGTCTGAAGTGGTGTAGTGTTTCCTGCCTGGGCAGGGGGTTGGACTAGAAGACCTCCAAGGTCCCTTCCGACTCTGTTATTCTATTCTATTTCATTCCATTCCATTCCATATTCTATTCTGTTCTATTCTATTTTTCTCTATTTTGTTTTCTGCCTCGCTTAGGAACAGAAACTTGTTGCTTGATTATCGTTGTGTCAACCACCCCCTTTGTTTCTGCAGTGTCCTCACACAACATTATCTTCATTTGTCCCCCAGCCTGTCACACACGGGGGGGGGTTAAATTGTTCTACAGCTCTATCAGAGCTAAAGTGGTCTTCTCACCATCCACCGGCACCATCTGAGTGTAGCTCAAAAGCATGCAAAATTTGTTGGGTTGGGTCATCGTTCGGGAGGGGGGAGGGAAGCCGGATAGGCAGAGCCGAGGGAGGAGTAAGTCATCATTCCATGTTGGCATCATTTTTCTGCTGATCAATGACAGCCAGAGAGCATTTCGCCTCAGCAATAGAGAAGAGGCCCTGGGGCTATGCAAAAAAAAAAAAATGGATTGCATTCTCTTCCATTGGCCACTTCCATCGATGGATAACAACAATGGAATAACAGAGTTGGAAGGGACCTTGGCGGTCTTCTAGTCCAACCCCCTGCTTGAGCAGGAAACCCCATTCTGTTTCAGACAAATGGTTGTCTATCTCTTCTTGAAGTCCTCCAGTGTTGGAACAACCACAACTTCTGGAGGCAAGTCATTCCACGGGTCAATTGTTCTCACTACCAGGAAATTTCTCCTTTGTTCTAAGTTGCTTCTCTCCTTGATTCGTTTCCACCCGTTGCTTCTTGTTCTGCCCTCAGGTGCTTTGGAGAATAGCTTGACTCCGTCTTCTTTGTGGCAGCCCCTGAGATATTGGAAGACTGCTATCAGTCTCCCCTAGTCCTTCTCTTTACTAGACTCGACATACCCAATTCCTATAACTGATGTTATAACAGTGCAGAGAAGAAGAGAAAGAGGAAGAAAACAAAGAGGAGGAGGAGGAGGAGGAGGAGCAGGAGGAGGAGGAGGAGGA